>NW_008666238.1:15050-43654 GCF_000695815.1 Acanthisitta chloris | reverse complement strand
AGCGTCGCGCTCGGGGCCGGGAGGGAAGCGGTGTCCGGCGGGAGCGCTGCCCGCGTGGAGCTCGGGTTGAGCGCCGCGACCTGCGCTGCCCCCGCAGTGTGTTCCCTGCCCTCGGCAGGACAGGCCTAGCACGCACTTCCCTGCATAAACGTTGGGGTGTTCGAGAAAGGTTTGTGCTTAATTCATGATCTCTTAAGTCCTGAAGGTTTGCTTGAGTGCCGTCACCTCCAGAGAGGTCCTGGTGCAGGGGAGAGCCCTTTTGGGTTCGCTGCCAGAAGATGACTGTGCAAAGCTGCTTGCAGACAGGCAAAGCAAGGAGAAAATTGAGCAAGTAATTGGGTCAAAATGATAATTATCATAAATGTATGGAAGGCGCTTCAGCTTGTGTTTTTGCAGCTTCCATTTTACTGTGTGCCACGAGCCACCCTGAGCTAGAGGATTGCTGAGAGATCCCCTCCAGAGGAAAGTCCAGGTACCAGAGTTAGTTATGGTAGTGATTCAGGAGATGGCATTTTTCCCAGTGTGCTGTTTCAGTAGTTGCACTGTAAGGCACTGATGCGGCAGGAATTCCTGGCCTTTCCCACACTGCAGGATTACATATGAGGAATATTTCAGGTTTCAGTGTTGGCACTGTAGGGATCCATTATTACTGACAAATTTAGGTGTGAATGAAATGCTGGAGCATTTCTTGCAGGCCTGACTGAAAGTCTGTGTGGCAGATGATGTGCAATTTTCCTTCTTACAGTTATATTAAAGTCTTTGGTAATTAGTAAAAAACCTCTAGTACCCAAATGCCTTTCTGAGCTCAAACTTGGAGGGAGGATTCAGTCGCTTCATGACTGATGTTTATGGTTCTTTAAGCACAGTATTTTTCTTCACTGGTGCTACATGGGTGATGTTACAGGCAGCTAATGAGTGGTTTCATTGGTCACATTGCAGGAGAAATGAGAATATTTCTATCTCCTGCCCTGGCAGCTGTTCTGAAGTTTAATGATTCATACTGATAACTTGCATTATACTTTGATTTGCACCTTAAAGGAAAGTCCCTCTTAAAATAGAACAATTCTGCCAAAAGGAAATTTGAGACTGCTGACCATGTTTGCTCTCTCTTGGTATTTTAATTCCATTCTGTAACTCTTGTGGTATCATACATATATGTATATGAAAAATATGGACATGAACACCACTATATGAGTGTATATATGTTAGACATAGAACTGTGTCTGCTGCCTTCATTCTGATTCAGAAGATTTCTTCAAGTTGCATGAGTATTATGAGTTGTGCTGGGACACACTGCTTCCTATTTATAGACCTGTCAGTCTGACACTCCAATAAAAGGGGCTGTAGTCATGCTTTGTCCTTACATGAATAAGAAGAAAATGTAGTCTCTGTGACACAGCATTTTCCTTGAGCAGTGACAGCTGCATTCACAAAGAGATTTTGTGTATGGTTGCATAAGCAGCACTAGATGCGGGACCAGAGACCAAGTCTTTCAGGCTAAGTTTCTCTTTCTCTCCTCAGCCCAGAGAATCTTAATTTCTCTTCTGCAAAGTGGAGTCACTTTCTCAGGAGAGAGAGAAGAGGCTAGCCCATCCTTGGCACTCAGGAAGGGAAGGGTGGTTCCCAGTCTTCCCAGGAATGTGAGGAAGAAGAGTTTGGACCCAAGTGTCCCACCTTCTGGGTGTTACGTTCCCACACATCTTGGGGCATCTTCCCATAATCAGCTCTGTGCTGAGTGCAAACTGCAGTTGCTCCATGTTGTGCAGAGCTTTGAGGCTGCTGTGTCAGGCCACCCAGGGGACATGAGTGGGGAAAGCAAAACTGGAACTGACAAATCTCATTTCCTTAAAACATATTCATGCATGTATTGCTGGGAAGAACAGAGTGCCTGATCCCAGAGAATAGTCAGATAGCACATACTCAGGGCTTTGCTATAACAGCCCCAGCCCATAGTTTAAGTACTGGCTTTTTACTGTGGAGGTTTTGCATCTCTGCAAAACTATTTCCAATGTGAATCTGACATATGAAGTAATAAATTTTCCAATACAGATGTATGGGGAGAAGACCCTGGGATCTGCTGGTGCCTAAAGAAACCGAAAATTCCTGCTCTGTACTGGGAGGGGCATTTTTTTGGTAGTGGAGAATCTGTAAGTGAAAAATAAGGAATCACATTTCTAAGTAGAATGGCAGAAGCAGTGTAAGCCTGAATGGAAATTTGCCCATGTAGTGATGTTAATAACACTCATATCCAGAGTGCCTGTCCAGCCTCTCTGGAACGTTGCTGACTTCCTCCATAAGGAAGGTTGGTCCCTTCCTCCAGAGGAGGTCCAGCAAAGAAGCAAACTGGCATCAAGGAGTAAAGACAGTGAGGAAGAGTTCCTGAACACTGTTCTTATTTCTTTGCCTGATCATCTTTGTTGTTAAAACTTTCCTTGGTCGGTTTGTGAGAGGTCTTATTTTTGTATGCCTATCTTGACCAGTACTGGCTGATTAATGGTGTCTTAAATGATCTGGACTAATTAACATTGTTGTAATGGGTTCCCAAATAAATTGTAAATCCTTTTGTTTGATTTCAGGAGGGAAAAACTATTGTTGCTTTAGCTGAGCAATCATTTTTTATTCAAAGGTCTGAACCAGGCACAGCCCTGACTCCAGCACTGGACTGAACATGATGAATTTTTGTTCCAGAGCGTCCAGTCCTCAGCTAATATCAGAGTCTTATTTTCTTTGGAGTTGTTGGTAGTTATGAAATCAAATCTGTTGTTCTGGTGGTTTCAGAGGACTCCATGAAAGGCCAGGGAGTGTATGCTGGAGCTCTCATTTAGCAGGACAGTCTGAAGAGTGAAAGGTCAGGAGACAAAGCTGCAACATGTCAGGTAGATGAAATCAAGGTCAGTGTATTCACAGACAGGAATATTGTCTGGTCCCTTGCACAGGGTTTGCCCAGGCTCTTTTCTTCTCCCAGCTCTTCACTAGGAGTTTCCTCCACTACCTGTGTTTGGGGAATTTTTCTGAGCAGGGAGGCTGGTGAACTGTATGGCACTGTCTGTAGTGATGGTGACAACTGCAGTGGCAGTTTTGGAGCTCACAGGTGCTGGCTGACCAGCCAGAGCCCTGCAGGTGTTGGAGTGCTGATTTAGTGCTCTCTTACATAACTGCAGGCTTTCCGAGCTTGCAGTAACTTACCTATTTTTGAGACATTTGCCGGTCTCTTAAATTTCTTGGCCTTTGGTCAAGATTGTTTAGTATTAGGGACCTGTTCATGCAAACACATGCATTCCTTCAAAACAGACAAAACAGATTATCACTGAAAGGAACCAAGTTGGCTTGAACAAATACTCTAGGCTACATGTGGTATGTGGCACAGATGTAATGACTCATATGATGTTTCTGTTTTCTTTCAGGTTGTGCCAAGGAATAAGCCAAGAAAAAGCTTTGTTTTATCCTAGCATGGCAAATGAAGAAGATGATCCAATTATACAAGAGGTAAAAGTGCAGTGTGACAGCAGTGATTGTACATGAGAACTGATTATTGCCATTATTACAGTTTCCAGTGTTCTTACCTTGCTGAAACCATGTGTCATCAACATCCCTGATTGTCTTGTGGCTTGCTCTGTGCAAAGAATTAGGCTGTGTGGGCCAAGTATCTATTTTGCTAAAATAGTGGTGCCCATGTTGGCAGATTCAGCTCAGGTGTTTCACCCTTTGTAATCTTTTCATGTCAGACAAGTACCCAGGTGGGGAATTTGCTTCAACCATTGTGTGCTTCCAGTGACTCTATTGCATGTCTCCAAGAGCTGGAAAAATCAGAGTGACTTTGATGAGTTAATAAGTGTTAAATATGAAGCTACAGCATTTCATGCCTTCTGCTAAAGCAAGCAGTTGTGGCCTTCTTCAAAGCACTGCTGTGTCCCAAGGAGTAGTCACAGTGTCTTGTCACTTCATGGCTGAGTTTACACACCAGAAGTACAAGGAAGGACAAGAAGGAGAAAAGCCATGAGAAAAGGAGTGGCAATTGTCAGGAGTGTGTCTAAAATGGCATCTTCCATATGTCTTATTCATGAAACAGCTGTGGGTTTTCATATGAAAGTATTGAATCAGATTGGAGACGTGGGTGTCTCTTGTCTAATTTAGAAAGATTTTATGGTAATGAAGTTACCTTTCAGTCATGCTGCCAAAGAGAGAATTTCCTCCTCTTTCTATAATTGTGATAACAGATTCACTTCAGCCCCTTGAAGGAAAAAAATTCTCTTTCTTTTCACATTTGTTTGCCAAGTTTCCTTAGAGAGGAAAAACACAGCTAGATCCACTGTCTTTGCCTCTTCAAGAGTGTTTTTTCTTAGGTTTGGTTTTTAAAAATATCAACTGCAGAATTGCATGTCAAAGTCAGCAGAGAGGAAACGTGTGACAAGAGAGTCATCAGTGTGTTTTATGTTAGAGTTTGTAGTGGAAAGCTAATATTGTCAGTGTTTGAGCTCTGAGGGTTACACTTTTACCTGAGGCTCCATCAATAACAGCTGGCATCTGATCAAAGTTGTTTGTTTTGCTTTTTAGATTGACGTGTTCCTGGCCAGAAGTCTACTGGAGAAGCTGTACCTGTTTCAGGTATTTCAGTTAACTTTTATGAAGTGATAGTTTGTTTAAAATAGGGGCAAAGACCAGTAACTTTCCTTACTGCTTCAGCCTGCCTAGATCTTGGTTGTAGACAAGCCTGTTTGGGTCTCAGTCAGTTGAAATACTTCCTGTTAAATCGATGTCAAGAGCAGGGTGGTCATTTGTGGCACAGGCTTGTCATTAAATCACTCCCTCTAACCACCCTAAGGGAGTGCTTTTAGTAAATGATGTCTTTTTACTGTGGTTTGGATATAGCTGCATTTCTTGGCCATCTTCTGTCACCACTGATTCCTGCCATCATTGCTAAACAAACATTTCCTTAGGACTGGCCCTATGTAACATGTCATCAGTATTCGTAAATTGGTGTGAGTCATCAGGAGGATCCACAAGTTATGTTGTGGAGATAAAGCTAGTGATTGAAGGTGGAAATACATTAGGAAGGTAGAGGTCTGTTTTCCATTCTGCTGCTGAATTTCTGTAATCATTTTATCCTTGTGATTCACTTTTCCCATCTGCCAAATGAGAAGTCTTTTAAGGCTGTTGGGTGACACGTTCATCGCACCAGTGATGACCACTGGCAAGCTCACTGCCTTCTGTCCTCTGCATGGCACATACCACAGAGCACAGCTGGAGACAGCCAGGCACACTGCAGCAGGCAGCCTTGCCTCTGGAATGCTCACGGTGGCTCCATGTCAGGAGTTGGTTAGAGATGGAGCCTGTGGGTGTTGTGGAGAAATGGCAGCTCAGAGCAGGATGCTGGTAGGGCTGGGGGGTTTCACTGGGATACCACAGTGTCCTCTCAGCATTCCCAAAGGGTGCAGAAGAGAGACAGATCCCTGTGGCTAAACTTGGGTCTGCTCTCCTGACTAGCAACATGTGGCCCATGTCCTCTGAGGTAACAGTACTTGTGTAAAACCATAAATCTTTTATGTCTAGGTAATAACTCTCCAGAGGGTCAATGCTGAGGGATGGGGTTTTTATTTGCTTCTAACACTTCCTTTTTCTGCTGAACTAATGTGCAGCACCATTTTCCTGTGTGTAGTTTATTATGGAGTGTAAGGGGCAGGAAGGGGATTGTGTGTTGATGAAAGCACAAGACTGGGAGGAAAGCAACAGCCTTGCTAGGTCATGCTCCCAAATCCTCTGATGACTCACAAATCAGTCAAGTAATTTCTTTTCTTGATGTCATGTCTCCATCTGGCAAGTGGATCTACATGTGAGGGGACAGGGGAAATTGGGTTAATTTCTGTGAAGTTCTTTGATCTTTAAATGCAGAGGTGTTTATGCAATGGGTTTGTTTTCCAGTATCCCATTCGCCCAGCTTCCATGACCTATGATGATGTTACACATTTATCAGCGAAAATAAAACCAAAGCAACAAAAGGTTGGTCATCATTTGAGTCCAGTCTGTAAAGCTTGTTTTATGTTGTGCAGAATGTACTTAAGGGAAGAACATTGTGCTATTAAGCTGTCCTAACTATGCAATTACTTACAGAACCAGATCTCTGTGCTGTGGGTTATGCTCATGCTTCCATTGTGTCTGTAAGGCAGAGTTTAGAGTAAGAGTAGTTTATAAGTCATGATGGGAAAGCCACTATTGTAATAGAAAATAGAATCACTCAGGAAAATGTAATTACTAATGCTAATTCAGGCTGTAGATGTTTGTGTGAATACAGCTCGACTGAAAAGGTCTTTACAGTATTCAGAGAAGGGTTGAGCCTTGGAGCCATGATCTGTCTTTGTGTCAGTGCAGGTTTTGATTTCTCCCTTGCCTGGCTGTGAATCATCAGCAGTCCTTTTGAGATCAGTGGGATTGTATAGGTAGTGAAAGCATGGGCAAAGCCAGAGGGACTGCACTGGCTTGCAAATGTATCCCAAAACTGTGGCTATTGTTTTACAATGCTGTATTTACAAACTGCAACAATAGATGTCTGTGGTACTAGGATTTGGTTCCGGGAAGTGGTTCAGGAGTGTGCTTGGATGAACTTTGGAGTTAGGATGCCTGTTGTGTTCAGGAAGTCTACTAAAATCAGCAAACATTTGCATTGTAAGCCCTGTGCAGAGCTTTGTAAATATGCTGTCTCATCTGGGGACGTGTAACTAGTTCAGTTTATGAATAACATAAAGGGGAATCAAAAATAAGACAGTAGCTGTGATGGACAAATTTATAAGGGCTTTGGCATACCCTGAGGCATTGTCATAGTATATAAATAGAAATGCTATGCAGGAAAATGCTTATTTTTGAACATTTGCCTGAAGTTTAAGAGGGGAAGTAGTGTCCTTGTAACTAAAGGCTTGGAGCTTGTTACAGTGTTTCAGTGAGTGAAAGTCAGGAG
Source organism: Acanthisitta chloris (assembly GCF_000695815.1). Classification (NCBI taxonomy): domain Eukaryota; kingdom Metazoa; phylum Chordata; class Aves; order Passeriformes; family Acanthisittidae; genus Acanthisitta; species Acanthisitta chloris. The sequence goes on along the minus strand of NW_008666238.1, from coordinate 36,705 downwards.
TAACTTCAAGGTCGGTGCTAAGTGCTGCAGTCTCAAACTTAGCAGAATTGAGGCCTTTGCCTCTGAAGAGAACATAGTTACTTCATACTGCTTGGTACCCAAACTGGAAGTGAACATACCTTATGAGAGATTCTGAATGGATCCTCAGTGATGGGAAGGCATGAAGGATGTTGTATGTGCACTTCATTTGTACTGACAAGTAAACTGGGGCTAGTGTAGTGGAAAGTATCAAAGTGAAGGTGTATTTCACCGCTGCCTAAAGAACTCTGGTTTGTCTGATCCCATTCATTTACATGGCAGTTTATATATCTCCAGCTTACTGTTTAAATGTCCCCATCCTACAAAAACTCACATATATGCTGGTCATCTTTCAAACTCTCAGGGCAAATTTCATGTATAATGATACTGCTTAAGTACATAAATTTGCTGTAAACCTATGGAAACGTTAGGAAGTGTGGGTTTGAATTTTAATTGGTATATTTGGGGTTATGCCATGGTAGTTATCTGTTTCACCTTTCATATCCTTTAGGTTGAACTTGAAATGGCCATTGATACTTTGAATCCTAACTACTGTCGCAGCAAGGGGGAACAGATTGCTCTCAACGTGGATGGCACATGTACAGATGAAACAAGTACCTATTCCTCGTAGGTGTCCTCTTTGCCTTCCCTTCCTTTTTGTGGTGAGCTTAGATATCTGTGTGTCAACCAGGACTTCAGGGAGAGGTGAGAACAAGTGGCTGTACAATCTTGGGGGCTGCTTTGGACACTTACATAGCAAGTATTCTTGGAAATAACATCAGTTTTTTGGTGTGCTTCATGAATTCTGAATGGAAACAGAGGGATGATGTGTTGATAGTCCAATTTGAGAATTGGTGGTTTCACACCTTTAACATCTGCATGCCACATTGCCTGTGGAATGCCATCTCACTGCACTTCTCTGTCTGCAGGAAGCTAATGGACAAGCAAACCTTCTGCTCTTCACAAGCTGCCAGTAATGTTTCTCGCTATGCAGCTGCTGTTTATAAAAAAGGTAAGTTGCTTTTGCTTAACCCTCACATCAGTGAAACATGCTCATTTCAGAGTTGAAATAAGACCTATTTGGTTTTTTCAGCCTACATTTTAATTGCCTGAAACATCTTTAAAGAAAGCAAAGGTTTTTCTTATCAATCACCCCAGAGTCCTTGAGATGGTCCAGCAAAATTGTAAACATTATGTAAGAACACTCTGGGTGAATCTTAACAGTGCATGATGGCCCAAAATAATACACATTTGTAGTGTAAATTTATTACAGTTATTCGTATTACTATCTTAATCTAATTTTGTCTGACTCATTTTCTTGTTCAGCACCTTTTGCCCCTCTCCTATCTGCCCATGCCATCCCAGAGTTTTCCTCTGGTGGTCATTTGAGATGACAATATGTAGATTGTTTTCAGCAATGACTATTTTACTAGGAGTCTCCAGAACTATAGGTCAGGCCTGAGCCAGAATGTGGCTCTCTACAACAGAAAGGAAAATAACAGAAACAGGTCTTGGTCTTTCATACTGCTTTGAAATCCTGAGCACTGGATGAATTTTTCATTTCAATCCCTTTTTACGTTTTCCTGTATTAAATATTTATGCTCAATTGAAGCTGTGGCTTTACAGAGACAGGGAGATAATGAAAAGGGCTGTCCTTTTGCAGTGGAAAAAAATCAATCTTAACCAACGTTAATTCTCTTTCTCAGGTGAACTTCACCTGACTCCACTACATGGAATTCTTCAGCTGAGGCCAAGCTTTACCTACTTGGACAAGGCTGATGCAAAACACCGAGAAAGAGAAGCTGCTAATGAAGGTAAATGCTCCACAAATTCTGTTTCCTTTTGGGAGATGAGATACAAATTCTCTCTATAGTTTTACTCATAGGAGTCATTCTGTTCTGAAGGTGTTTATTCTAACAACATACTGATTATTAGGCCATTTCTCAGCTTGTTTTGCTGATCTTGTTTTCAGTGTAGCTACCTAACTGCTTTTGTGGGCACAGCATGGGGGATTGGCAAAGGGATGGGAGGGGGTGGATAGTGACAAAGGGTAGTAGTGGGCTTTGTGTAACCACTGCCACTGAAAAGCCCATGGCAGCAGTATCCTATGCCCATGGAGCAGTGTGGGGCTGCATAGTTTGGCAACTGGGATTGAGCCCATGGTTATGGAGTTCTTAGTGTGCTTTCTTCCTGCATGGGCCCCAAACAGGTACAGATTGGCTTTGGCTTTTTACTGCAGTGGTGTTTATTCTGATGTGGTTTTTTTGGCAGGTGGTGATTCATCCCAGGATGAAGCTGAAGACGATGTTAAGCAAATTACTGTATGTCCACATTTTCCTTTTTGTGGTGATTCGGGCAAGAGTTGACAAGATACCATGACAATTCACACCCAGAAAAAAGGACAGCAAACCTCAGCTAGTCCTGGTGGCCCTGAGTTTGGGAGGGGGGAAGTGAAGTGGACTTGCCCTTGTTGCACAAACACAAAGATGGCACTGAGAGCAGGGGGTGATTCATTTGAGCTAGGGCCCCTAGCTTCTGTTACTTACATACCAAATAAATAATGCAGGTGTTTTTTTCCAAGGGTTTTGGGGCTGTATTTAATGATGCCCGAATCTTCCAGGTACGATTCTCCCGCCCTGAGACCGAACAAGCTCGTCAGCGACGTGTTCAGTCCTACGAGTTCCTGCAGAAGAGACAAGCAGAAGAGCACTGGGTTCATCTACATTATTATGGCTTGAAGGTAGGTGTGTGCTGACTGCTGAGGAGGCTGTCTGGGCCTGAAGGCTCAGCCAAGCCTAGAACTGTTTTTAAATTTGGGCCCATGGGAATCAGGGAATCATCACAAGGAGAGTAGGTGTGTAGGCTTGAACAGACCCTGCAGTGCTCTGTACCTCCTCTGCTGGATAATGCTTCGGGGTTTCCACACTGCTAAAGGTTTAAAACTGAGAGTTGAGCAGACATAAAGGGATTCTGAGAACAGGAATCACTTGGGTCTTGGATTTTTTGGGCTTTGTGAAAGACTTGGGGAGCTCAGTCAGTCAAGTGTGAGAAATCCTGTTAGTCTGACTCACATGCAGGTCTGTCAGGAGATTTTGTACTCACAGCAACACAAATGTTCCCACATCACATGAGCATTGTACAAGAAAGTGAAAGCAGAACATCAGTTATTGAGGTGGAATACTTGAATGGTGCAGTAATGACAGGGTGGCCATAGTTTGGGGTGAGGAATCCAGCTCTCTGGCATTTGGTATGTTTTCAGTATGTGATAATGACTCTTTTTCTCCCTATCTTCAGGACAGCCGTTCTGAACACGAGCGCCAGTATTTATTTAGTCAAGGTCACGGCCTTGCTGAAAACACAGAATTAATTAAATCCCCCAGGTAATGGTTTGATGGTTTCCTACAGAAATGGTAGTAATTTGTTGGGATTGTTTTCAGAGTAGTGAACAGGTCTATTTTTAAAAGCCTACTCTTTGATAATTCTATCCATGATAAATATGGAATTGTTTAAAAAAATACAGAACAACCTACCTCAGGTTGCTTTCTTTGTTTCCCTATACTCTGAGATTAAAACTTCTTGGTTTTGCTTGGGGTTGTAGCTTCTTGTACAACCCTATGTTATCAGGACTGTGAATTCTGCAAAGGAAAATTAAAATAAAAGCTTCTTCTGGTTAATATAAATTGATACTCTGAAGCTGATAAACTTCCATTGTTGGCAAGTCTTATCAAACTTCCTTATGTGATTTGTGAGGTGCAATTGAAACTACTTGAAAAATGTTTGTGTTTGTTTCTTGGTGACTGTAGCTATGCAGGAACCTTCCCACAATGCAGTCAGTACTAATGCTCCCCTGTCATCTGGTACAGCTGTGGCCCAAGGAGTAGTAAAGTGGCAGAGTCTCACTGTTTAATGGTGTGGGTGTGTTGTTCTTAACATTTAGCATCAGTGGTAGGTGTTCTGAGGAGTCTTTTGGATCAGATTCTTTCCTCACAGGCATTGGTAATTACATGGGTGGGAAAGATTTTTTGCTTGTTGCTGGCCTGATTCTGTCTGTCTGCAGGGCTTTACATGACCCCTCAGATTCCTGTGTCATGTGTTTACATTGTGTGCACATCATCTGTTTGGACACTTCTGCTGTGCAGAAGAGCTGGGATTCTGACTCACATTTTTTCCATATCTTTTCTTTGGGCAGATGAATGTCAGTAGCTTTCTAGTATGGAGTTTACTGAGGCAGATGGGAGAGGAAAGGGGAGAGCTCTCTCTTCAGGCTGATGTTTGCTTTGTAGATTCATACAAGCAGGATTGCTCTAAGTGAGAAATTACAGTACTTCAACCTGGGAAGTCCCAAGACAAAGATTCTAAGGATGTGTTTTCTTTCTCTTCCAGTGAATATTTAATGATGCTGATGCCTCCAAGCGTAGAGGAAGAGAAGTAAGTGTTTATTTACAATGTTCAAAGTCCATGTTGGCTGGATGCTCTTTTTCATGGGCTGCAAATCTGTTTATCTGCAGGGACAAACCGATGGCTCCAAGCAATGTGCTTTCCATGGCCCAGCTGAGAACTTTACCCCTTGCTGATCAGATTAAGATCCTGATGAAGAATGGTGTGTAGCTTTTGTAGTACATTTGCACTTTACTTTGTGATGTACTGTTGGCTCAGATAAGGTGCCTTTCCCAGTATTACCAGTTATGCCACACCACCAGACAGACTGTCTGGCTCTCTGATTCTGTGAAGGATCCAAATTCCAATGGCAGATCCAACTGCTGTTCTGTATGTTTGCAGTCAGTTGGCTCCTAGAAAAATTTCTGATTTGATGATAGCTTCCTGGATACACTTATTTCAGCAGGTATCTTCTGGAATGTGTGGTCTGAGCATAAACAATCTGCACTTTGGCATTTTCTGGAAAGTTTTCAGTAATACGTGCTTCACAGAATCGTAGAATCATCAAGCTTGGAAGAGATCTTTAAGGTCATCAAGCCAAACCATTAACAAGTGTCATCTAGGAATTTTATATTGTCTTTTCGGAGTTAGTATCTGATGAGAACAAATCCTGAGGCTTTTGCCTCGGGAGCTTCCTCTCGTCAGGTATCTCTGTTTACAGATATTGAGAAAAGGAATAGAATTTCTTTAGTTACTATGTTAATGTGTTAATCTGGTACCAGTTAAGCCAGTCAATTTTGCAACACTAGCATTTTGAGATAGATGCAACACTAGATGTTTCGTAGCACAGGGGAGACTTAGTAGAACTGAAGGTTGAGGTTTCTCCAAAGATAAAGCTCTGAGTGTGAAGATCACAAACCAGTTGCCGGGTGTGTGAACCTCTGTGCGGTGTGGGCTGAAGAAGCCCTTGCTGGGTGTGTGTTTGCCTTGCAGTGAAGGTGATGCCGTTCGCCAACCTGATGAGTTTGCTGGGCCCGGGCACGGACTCCACGGCTGTGCTGCGCTGCGTGCAGCAGGTGGCGCTGCTGGGTGCGGGGGAACGGGGTGGTGAAGAGGTAGGAGCACTTTGCCCCCGGCCCCGGGGGCAGCGCCCGCCGCGCCGTGTGCTGCGCCGCCCTCTCGCCCGCACTGCTGCGAGCCCCTGCAGAGCTGCTGCCTGCTAGTGCCTCAGATACTCATCACATCGGATGTGATGTGAAACGATAACACCTTAGCACCTAGCGCCGCTGAAATCACAGCTGAGCGGTGATGTAATCCGTGTTTGCGTTGGGGTTGTGTCAGGTTTTGGATGTTATGTCAGGTTTTTGGTGTTGTCTGCACTCGTGTTCTTCTCTGAGAGAGCTGTCCTGAATTCTTCCAGACATTGGTGTCAAATGTAAACACAGAAAATGAAACCAATGTCAGCTATAGTTTTTCTTAGCTGAATCCAGTCAAATAAGGATCTTTGTTCAGTCCCCTTGCTGTTCATCAGTGGATGCTGCTCTTGTTAAGGCACCTGTTTAATAAATCAAGCGTGGGAGTGCTAAGTGTACCACATGAACTGGATTCTGTATCATCCTTCTGTTTATTAGGATAAAGCATCCCACTGGGAACTGAAGTCTAAAATGCAGTATGATTTTTTTCACCTGGGTGGAGCCCTGCTTGCAGAGAATTACAGTCTCTGGAATAGCTGTGTGTGTGTTAAGATGAGTGGCATCAGCTACCATTCCAAGCCTGCCAGCAGGATGTGTTTCAGCTATTGTGATACAGACCTGCATTAGCAATGTGACCAGTTCTTACAGCAACCCTGCTGTCCCTCCAGCTGTTACAGAAGGAAGCTGGAAGCAAGTTAAAAGACAGAATATTAGCATTCAGATTGGTTTTAGGTTATAGCTGAGTCTTTGTTACTAGTCTGAGGAGGAGGAGGGGGTGTGTTTCTCTAGAGGATGTGGTGTTTGTGCACAGAGCAGCACATGCACACAGCAGAGCTTTAAATGGAGAGGGAACCCATTTCTTTGGCCTGGGTGGGATGGAGATGATGAGCCTGTGTTGCCATGAGGCTTTGGAGAGCATACTAACACGTCAGCCAGTTGGTGCTGCAAGCAGACAAGGACAAGGTTCCAGTATGACATTTTGTAATATTCTCTTAAGCCCTTGATTGCTGGGAATGAAATAACAAACTCTTATGCCTGTACATCAGCATTTTGGCTAAGTGCTGCCTTCAAGGCTGTGTACCAGGTTAGCCTAAGCATTTCTTAGGATCATTCTGGTCTAAGGGAGTGAAGGCTTTGCAAGAACAAAGCAGAGCTTGTAGCTGTGTTGCACGCACCTGCTGGCCACAAGGCTGTGCTTTGCTGGTGTAAGCCTTTTTGTGCTAGTGTAATTGCAGTGGTGTAATTACTCCAATATTAATGCCTTTAATGAAAACCGTGCTTTGGATAAAGGTGTAATTTAACTGCAGAACAGGGAGGGCATGTTTATGTTAATCTTCACCAGTGCCATTTTTCTGGAGTACTTAGTAACTAATCCCTTTTCCTTTTTAATTAACAGTGATGTCCTCTACCCAAAGGATACTTCTAGTCCCCATAGTGGAGTTCCTGCAGAAGTGCTCTGTAGAGGGAGAGACTTTGTTGTAAGTATAAAAGTGTTTGTTGTTTTTAAAGGAAAACACGGGTGAAGTTTGCCTGAGAGGCCACAGCATTGTAAAACTCTGCTGCTCTGCTGCAGGAAAGTGTTCCCTCCAAAGAAGTTATTTGTGCTTTAATCCTGAAGGTGTTGTTACAAGTCTGTCATGGGAGTGTTGGTGTAGGCTGACATCGTGGCTGCCTGGCAGGTTCAGGATCAGCTGTCATTAGCAGTTCTCATCCCTTTCAAACACGTGTTGCAGAGCCACTATCACATTGCCCCCACAATGTGGGGCTTACAGAACAGCCAGGGCTGGATAATAAAGTGCTTGTTTCTCCAGCTCTACTTACATGGGCTCAGGACTGTGAGGGCTCAGGAGGGCAGTGTGAGTAAGCCTTGTGCTCCCTGAGCATGCACTGTTGATCTTTAAAAAGGACTTTATTCCCCAGAGCTGCTAATCAGTGAAAGGACTTTGTTCCCAGGTACTTTTTGTGAGCAGTGACTGCACATGAAAGTTGAAATGAATACAGGTAAACACACACATAACCACAGCAGAAAGGAACAACCTCTGCATTGTGTTTATTTTTGCTAACCATGGAAATAATTAAGTTCCTAAATGTTTCCTAAGTTCATAATCAGAGTATGGCTTCTGCCCCATCAAAGTGAATCTGATGAGTGCATGGTTCTCATTTTTTTCAGTTAGACCTGACTGTTCCCCTTGTTTGCAGAGGCTGTTCATGAGATTTAGCTCTGTACAGGAGTATGCTGTGCTAGAGACTTAAGGATGTTACAGTACTACTGTAAGATCAAAGTGATGGTGATTGAAACGGACTTTTTATTGTGTCTTGATGCCTGCCCAAGACACTGCCATATGGAGACCTGGATTCAGGTGTGACCCAGTGACATAAGTCTTTAGGACACAGTAGATTAGGTGACACGTCGTGCGTAAAGTTCTAGGGACCAGAATCATTATGCTCAGTTAAGTAAGAGTAGGGTTTTTAAATTGAGATGAAAAGAGAAGTTACTTTCATTTGAATAGTGTCAAATATACCTTATGTGAGAAATGGATCTGTGTTGATCTTAAGGGCAAGTAATTTGCTGATTAGTACTGTAACAGAGAAGAAGTTAAAATGTTAGAAAATAGCATCAATATTTCTGGCTTTCAAAGTGAAATATCTGGTCATAAGGCTCAGAAATAGTGTGCAATGCTGTATTGCATCTGTAGAGAAAATGTGTTCTAGCTTAAAAGTGAACTTTTATTTCCTCGGATATATTTGTGTAAAGTTATTAATAAGGTTAAAAATTATTTATGGCTAGTAGTGACTCTTAGTGTCCACTTGTCCCAGGCTGTACTTCAGGGACAGGGAAAAGTAATTTGTGTCTTATCTGAAAGCTTCTGTTTTACCCTAGATTCTCACATGGTAAATTCAGGGGACATGAGTACTGTTGGCCCTAGCTGAGGGCAAAGGGTCTAATGAGAAGTGGCTGCCTCAGAGCTGTTTGCAAGGAGACCTGGTAGATCTACTTTTAGACAGCAGTTTCTTGTGCTTTGAAACAGAAAGTGAGTGGGGTGGGTTTGTATGTTTGTGGGCAGAGAGAAGCTGAATCAGAGAGAGAAGGGTGCATAGCTGACATCGCAGGGCAGGAAGAAGTTGGAAGTAATGAGATTTTGAATTCTTAACAACATTATTAACACACACAGACTGAAAGAGGTTGTAGTCTGTTTAACTGGAGACAGGAAGAAATTAAAGGTTGTTTTCAAGCAGTGTTCTGCCCAAGTCTTCATGTACCCTGTTAGCCTGCTCTCAGCAGCTGCCTCCCAGGATGTTGGAGCTCAGGAGCTGCTTTGCAGAGCACTCAGCTTTCCCCTGAACTGGGGATGAGTATGTGAGTGACAGCCATCTCAGCATCACTAAGTGACCATGATGGGCATGCAAGAAGGGAACAGGCCCGCTGGGGGGGCTGTGTGTTGCTGAAAGGCAATGGTCAGAAGCCTCCACAGGCCCTTGCATTAGAAGTGCATGAAGAGTTTCTCTAGGTTGATGATGAGGTATGTGAGAAGCTGAGCCTCAGGGACTTCTAGGGTCCCAGCATCAGTGCATGGGTGTGGTGTTCTTTTTTTTTTGTTTTGAATCTAAATGAAGTTTGAGTTCAAGAGATTCTTCATAGCTTTTGTAGGCATATGGTCACCAAGGTACACCATGGGCTCTCAGAGTTTTTGATACTGTGTGCATACCATTCAAGGACAGAAGAGGCCAGAAAATATTTTTCCTCTACCTCTCTGAAAATCACCTGCTTCCACAGTCTTAAAAAGAATGGGATTTCCATTTTTCTGGTAACATCGTTGAACTGGATCATTACTACAACTTCATTAAAGCATTTCCTACACACACTTAGTGGGTTTTTTTCCTTTGTTCCCTTCCTAGATGTGGAAGTTCACTCAGGACCGCTGGGTTGTGAGAAAGGAAGTGGCAGCAGTTACAAAAGTGAGTGGTTTTATTTCTCTCTGAATAAAGAGTTGGTGCTAAGTGTTGGGCATTGTCTGTAGGTTGGTAGTGGATGCTGCTGCAAGCCTTTTCTCAGGTTCAGTGTCTGCACTGCTCTCCAGGCACACCTTGATTTTAAACAGGTAGAGATACATACTCTTTCTAGAAACATTTTGAGCAGCTCCCACTGTTCCCACAACTCCAAGACTGGCGTTGTAGCTGAGCCACTGGAATGCATCATGTCCTCTCCTGTGTCAGTGGGAAGCTGGGACACAGTTTGAATTGAGCTGATGGTGCACCAAGCAGATGAGTGTGTGTGCAGCCCACACTGCTCTGCCTCGGGTGTCTTACAAGACAGCAACTCTTCTGTTGGCATTTGCCAGTTGTCAGTATTGAATAAAAACTTTAAAGCAACTCAGGCACCTGAATGTTCTGCTAAAAGTGGCAAATGGATGAGAAATATTAAGCAAAAAGGGCAAAACCCAATTCCATTAAAATGCAGCAAAATGATAAAACATGAGTCAATTTAGGCAGAGACCAGCTAAGCTTGGAATGTAAGGTCCAGTGCTGCTTAAAAGCTGGGCATGTGTAGGTGCAGCATGTCTGACCTGCTGTTCTGAAATAAGATTAACATTGTAGAATATGCTTCTCTTCACCATAGTCTTTTCATCTCAAGTTGGAAACTCCCTTTTCTTCTCAAAACATGCCATGAGCTATTTGACTCTTGAGTGATTAATCACCTCTGCTCTCTGAAGTCCTGTGCTTTTAACAGTGTGTGAAAGTGTTGGTGCCACAGAGGATGAGTATCTCTGACTGAGCTGGGTGTGTGTCCGTGGCAGTGCCCCATATACCCTAAATCAGCCCAGCTCCTCCTGTCTCATGGAACATTGCCCATTGCTGCATATGTCCTTTGTAAACTGACTCCCGTATTATTTATGCTTTTTCTTTTTCTTTTAGCTTTGTCCAGAAGATGTGAAAGACTTCCTAGAGCACATGTCTGTGGCAAGAATAAACAAAGGTTGGGAGTTCATGCTCCCTTATGATGAAGACTTTGTTAAGAAGCATCCAGATATAGTTCAGAGGCAACATATGCTGTGGATGGGCATTCAGGCCAAGTAAATGACTTGTTGCATTTTGGGGAATAAGCTAAAATCAGAGAACTGTCTAGGACAAAACATTTCTGTAGACATTGATAGATAATTGGATCTGTATTGCCTCGAAGTTTTTTTCTGACAGACCCCAGGCAGTGGTGTGGTGGGGGGTGTCACTGCATCATGCAAGTTGTTCCTGGTCCTTGGCTCCCTGGAGAAATGGAATGTTCTAGCTAATAGCTAAAGCTGACATGGCTGCATGCAAGCATAACAACTGAAACTGTCCTGGCGTATTTTGTCTTTCAGATTAGAAAAGGTCTATAATCTCTTAAAGGAACACTTGACACCAAAGAAACAAGAGGCACAATCAGGTAATTGGAACTGTGCTTGGGTCATCTTGAAGCATGTGTGTCCATCCATATGTTTTAGATTCCCTCTCTGGTTCTGAATGTGATGGGGATTAGTCTTATTTTATGTGATGTTTGTTCTTCCTAGTGATTTCCTCTGGATTATTTGAGGGAGATCTTGGTCTGTACTAAAATCACTGATGTTGGGGTGACACAAGGTTACTGTAGCATCCTTGTAGCAGAGCAAGGAGGATTCCCTGGCACTGGGGACTTGCCATTTGACACTGTAAAATCAGCTGGTTCCGTTATCCACTTACTCCTTTAAGGCAGCTTGTCGGGTGTAAGCAGCTCCTGAAGAGAGGACAGACAGGGCCAGTGCACAAGTAATTCTCACCTCTCAATTTGCAAGCTAATGTACATGAGGTGATTTTTTTGCTTCCCCTGATTTGCACTGGTCTCTCTGGAGTGGCTGAGGGCCGAGCAATTACTGAAGAATGTGTTTGGCAGGGGGCTGTAAGGAGGTGTGAAGCTGTCTCTTTTTGACATCCTTCTCCATCGAGGGTGCCAGTGAGAATATTAAAGCAGCTGCTCCATAATCCTAAAAGATTGTGAAAACTTGAGATTCCAGGGAGTTTTAACTAGGCACTTGTCTCATTGCCAGACAGTGGAGCCAATAAGGAGTATAAGCAGAACTGACAAACGAGCATATGAATCCATTTCAATACCCTGTGTCTGATCTGCTCGGAAGGATTAGGTGTTGGGTTATTTGGAGAGGATTAGTGAGCCTAACAGCAGAGAAGATAACAGCGTGTGTGCTGGGCGTGCTTTTGCCTTAAACACAGCACTCCTTGCTTTGGCATTGGGACCGGATTCCTCTGCTGCCAACACGCCCCTTCCTTTCACCTTTGGATAGGTGGGTGGTGGAGAGGATAAGACCTGCAGGATTAAGTGGGAAGGGACTCCCTCCCATCCCTTTCTCCCTGTTACTGGGGTAATGTATAGTAATAATACTAAGAAGAGGGTCTCAGCCTCTCATGCTGTGCACATGGTGCTAAAAGGGTGTTCAGGTTCACTGTTAACCCCTTCATGCAAACCCCTTCAAGCTCCACCAGCCACTACAGGGTCTATAAAAAAGTGAAAAGAAGCATTTGGGTCACAAGCAGAGATGTGTAAGCAGTCTGTATCCTGGTTCTCTGATTTGCAGCAAAGGCCCTGGTGATTGAACAAGTGCACTTTGCCTCAGGTTCCATGACTGGAACACCTTTCCCCAAGCATCTGGCTTTAAAAAAGCAAACTAACACACCCCCCAAACAACCCCAAAACATCCCAAAACTAAGGTAAAACCTGATCAACCAACTGGGTTTATGCTTTATATTTCTTAAGCAGATGTTTCCTGGTTTTATTTCACAACAAGCCCTTCAAGAAACCATTCTGGTTATGAGGAGACTTATGGTAATTTTTGTTTCTTCATAGCTCATCCACTGCTGGTTTCTGGGGAGCAAAGGGTCAACATGGCTAAAGCAAAAGTCAAGCAGAACTATGGGCAGCTGGAGAGGGAGTTCCAGAAGCAAAAGGCAGAGCTGAAATCAAACGACACCTCAGCCAAGACGGATGTTTCCAGTATCCGCATTAAAGAGGAGCCTGTGAGTGACGAGGAGCCCATGGACACCTCTGGCTATGAGGGCATGAACAACGGGCTGGTCAACGGCCTCCACGGGGCACAGGGCTCCACGGACCCTTTGAACGGCCACTGCATCGACAGGGTGGCCCAGGAACTGAAGGCATTTGTGTCCTCAACATTTAAGAAACAATTTGTACTCACCCTGAGTGAGCTTAAACGGTTATTTAACCTCCACTTAGCCAGTCTGCCTCCAGGACACACGTTGTTCAGTGGCATTTCGGACAAAATGTTACAGGACATGGTGTTGGACACTGGCTGCAAACAGATTTTGGTGCCTGTAAGTATGTGTTTTCCCTTGGTATGGTTTGGGGGGGCAGCTAAACATCTGAGCGGTGAAATATTTGTCTCCTGTGCTGGTGGGCTGGAAGAACAGATGTGCTCAGAGGAACTGTCCAATATTGGAGATGTTGAAGCTGCTGGTGTCCTGCTTCTGGCAGGCCCTGCACTCTGCTCTTTGCTCTGTGGTATGTGCATAGCTTGGTTGTCTTTGGGGCTCCGTTTCCACATCCATGGTGTTGGGCCAGAGTGATTCACTGTCCCAGCTTGCTCCTGTTAACATGATCTAAGGCATTTGCGGATTCCCATCAGCTCTCCTGGAATTGCACAAGCTCCTTCTGCTAGGGACAGGGACACAGTTGAGAGAGGAGAGGTGGTACTAACTGCCTGGGAGAGGCAAGGCACACCCAGCAGAGCCTTTAGGAAGCGACAAACAGTATCTCAGCAGGTTTCTTTGGTCAGTCTGTTTCCTCCTAGACTCTGCAGAGGTGTCTGTTTCTTTGTCTTTATGGAAATGACAAGTGTGATTTCGTGAGACAGAGCAGGTCTGTGTGACAGTAGATTGCTTAGGAAAGGAAAGGGAATCTGGCATCATGGGAAAGCGCCTAGAAGAAAATCAATTTTACAAGACATCTGGCAGTGCTGACTGGGTTGCAACCAGAAAGAGCTTTGGAGCAGCTGCCTTTGGTGAGAGAGGAAAAGAAATGTGTGAACTGCTCGAAAGAGCAGGAAGCAGCAGGCTGAGGGAGCCTGGATCAGGGGAGCTGGAACTCAGCTAAGGAGTGAGGGTTGCTGGAGGTGGGCACAAGTAACATGCTCAGTCATGTGCAAAGTACATGTCGTGGCACCTGGGAACAGAGTAACAGACTTGAAATGCCACCAGGGAGAACATAGATTTCGATGCTTTCTGCTTGCTCTCCTGACAGCTTCCAACTCCTGGGGTAGTACTTGCCTGGAGCTGTTCCTTAGTGCTGGCCAGGCTCTCCTTTGCACCTGGTGTAATGTGTTTGCCATGCTGATGGTAAACAGCTGAGGTCATTCCTGTTCTGTTACTTTGGAATGGGATTTGCTTGCTTTGGAAACTTTGGGATTTTGGAAATATTTCATCCACATGAGGAGTGAGAGTGGAATCAAAAAAACCCAAAATCCTCCTCAAGAGAGGTGGTTGGGAACTTCCTTCTGTCTGGAAAACCCTGTCACAGGAGACAGAGAGAGGTGCAGAAGTGGTCACTGGAATGTCTCTTAAGGAGTTATGCTGTAAGTTTTACTTCTGCTGACCCAGAGTTTACTGCAAAACTTGAGCTCTTGTGCAGGAGCCTGTATAAGCCTGTACTGCTGTCAGCAATGCAAATCATTACCCCTAAGCCTCCCCCTGATGCTCTGTGCAGATGACAAAGTTGTGCTGGGGCTGGTTTTGCTCTTTGCATGGGCTCACACACTCTGGTATTTCTTGATTGTTCCCCTGGACAATTTTGTCAGAACCCAGTGAGGGCTCCTGAGCTCAGGGAGAGCCTTGAGGGTTGTTTAGTGTGGGATTTCATAGTTACTCACTAGTTTTCTGTAATTGAAAGTGCTTTGGTGATAAAAATCAATGATCTGAGGTAATTAAAATTATGTTCTGTGGGGGGTGAAGACACCCTTGGCTTGTGTGCTGCCCTATTATAAAAGACATGTGGCTGAAGACGGCAATTGAAACCTTACCGAGGGGATGCAGGATTTATTACAAAGCTGACCAAAACTGCACTCAGGGTATCAGATAAATGGTATTTGTGGGGAGCCAGTAGAGATGCCACTGCAGCTGCAGATGAGACCGTGGGGATGCCTGCAGGGTGCTCTGCTTGCTGTGCTTTGTAGCCTCCTCAAGTGGGAGGGGAAAGAAACAGCAAATCCTGGGCAGGTGCTGCCATCAGAGAAGGTGAGGAGAGGCATCCTGAGCAGTGTCCAGTGCTGTGCCTGTGTCCAGCCCTGTGGGAAGCCTTTGTGCAGGACTCTGGCCCTGAGTATGTACACCCATTTCCTGCTGGCTGCTGGGGATGGCTGGCTCCTGCCAGCTCCCTTCTCGTGGTCCCTGGAGTGGCAAGGTTCTGCCCAAACCTTGAGGATATTTTTGAGGCATCAGGAAATGATGTAACTTGGTCTTGCCTGGCCATGGGGTGACACGAGGGCAGTGCAGCCCTGTGCTCAGGGAGAGCCTTTCAGGCTGGTGCTGCTGCCAGGCCCCTGGAGAGATGAACTCGACAGTTTACCCCTAAGATTATTCCAGCTGATAATTTTTTTTGGCAGACTCAGCCCCTTCCATCTGGTTTAGCTATAATGTGAGGCTGCCTGGCAGTGGCTCAGTGTTGGAGTGAGACACATCCCAGAGCTCCTCCCGCAGAGCTTCGGCTGGAACGTGGCAGCCCTGGGAACTGGGGCAGCAGTTGGTCTCCTGAGAGCCATACACAGGCTCTAGGGGCTTAGAGCAGGAAGGGGCAGAGTGAAAATACTTTCAAGAAGGGTTTTAAGGTAGCAGAGGGCTGTTTGAAGGTGAGGCCGGAGAGATCAAGGTAAACCTAAAACAGCAAGGGGACAGACAGCTGATGGCAGGACAGTGATGCTGTTTGGGCAGCGAGCACATCTCTCCGGAGAGTGACTGATGGCATTTCCCACTGCCTGGACAGGCTGTGTGACAGCAGCAGTGAGCAGGGTGCTGTTGGCACCAGTGCTTGCAGCAGATTGGAGAGGAAGGCTGGGCGGGAGGAGGAGATTCTGTGGGGGTTTCTTCCCAAATAAATATTGTGTTTGTTTGGAAGCTGTTTCCTCACGGAATGGCTGAATAAACACAGCTGCATTTCAGCCGTGTGGCTGAGGCAGGAGGAGTTTGCACTCAGGGTCTGTGCTGAGTGACTTTCTCAAAGCCCAACAGCTTGTGCCTGGGTGCTCCCGGTGTCCTGCATTTTGCTCTTCCTGCTGCAGCAGTTGTGTGGATGGAAGCTGAAGTATTTGATTTTATCTGTGCTGAAAGCATACAAGAGAGATTATTCCTGAAAAGCAAGTGTCCTTATTAGAAGAGAATTATGTCAGGTGCTGCAAGTCTAATAAACCCAAATCCTGGCTCTAAACCAAGTGTAAAACCTTGTTATATGCCAGCCATTTGGACTAACCTGAGAGCCAAAGCTGCTAATCCCACCAGGCAGCTCCCGCTGGACAAAACCCTTCCCCTTTGCAATAAGATCAGAGGCAAAGCATGAAAGGAAATGCTGATCTCTCACTCTGCGATGCACAAGTCTTTTGGCTGGTGTGAGGGAGGCTGGGAAGAAAGGTTTGTACCAGCAGCCAGGATTGAAGGATACTGGAACAATCAGGACTGGCTTGTTAGCTTTTCATAGATGATTGATTTAGGTCGTCTGGGCAGTTAGCAAGGAATAAATTGTTAGTGACAGACAGGAAGAGACATGTCAGGAGCGAAGGCATATTCCAGCATTGCTCATTAGTCACTGCTCCAAGGGGAAGTGTTAAGGCAAATGGATGGTATTTAATTGTTTTGAGGAGTTTGGGGCATGAAGGGGAGGCAGTTGTGTTCCTTCCTGTGTGCAGGGGCAGAGCCTCAGAAAAAACAAATGTTTCTCTAGCTTTGCACGTGGGGGAAAAAACCAAATCACACACAACCACTGTCAGTTTTGGAGCCTGAAAGGAGCAAGTATCTGGTTCACTGTCCATCAGCCTTCAGTCCTCTGGAGTCCTATAGTCTGCCCCAAAACTGAGATGACAAATACATCAGAAGCACCGTGCTTGTCAGTAACACTGCCTTGGGATTAGTGAAGCAGATAAATACAGGATAGAGTCCGAATCTCTTAAACCTGCCACTGTAAATGTAAGAACCTTCAGAAAGACTCTGCAGTGCACTTCGTACTCACCGTTGAATACTGTTTGGAATGGTCTGGAAGCAAATGCTGCTGACAGGAAAATGTAGACATCTTGCCATGAGATACCAGCTGAGGTCCAAGCCCTGGGATTGTTCTGGTACATGGTGGTTGACCTTCCACCAGTGGGAAGCTGTCCCAATCAAAGTTCACAGGATTCCACTATGTCCTGCAGTGGTTGGTGGTGTGGCACGAGGGCCATGGCCCTGTGTGGTCACCCCACCCTGATGAGGCACACGTCAGGGTGCCACTGGTGCTCATCCCATTTCCTGGGCCATAGTTAGCCCCTTGTTAGTTTGGGGTCTGTGTGCTGCAGGACAGGTTTGGTGGGGACCATGTTGCTGTTTCTGTCATCAGGCCTGTGAGAAGGTGCAGCCCCATGTCTGAGTGGGCACAGTGCTGCCAGAGCACAGTCACCCCTTCCAGCGTGGGGTGGGAGAGCAGTCAGGTTGTACCAGCAGTGCTCATTACATGGCAGCAGCAGTTTTGATTCAGTAATGGGTGTCCAGGGACACTATATCAGAGAATCATTAAGCAGAACTCATTAAATAGCTGTTATTTTTAACAGCCTCTTGTTCTCAGTTTCCTCCACAGACTGCTGCCTCACCAGATGAACTAAAGGTCTATGCACTTTGGGAAGCAGGTGACACTTATGATCAGGTAAAGATAAAATGAGTGACATTCCCAAATGTCTGTTTATTTAGCATTTGGCATTGTTTGAATCTGTATTTCTGGAACTGGTACAATATTTTTTTTTTATTGAAGTGTCCAGTTTTCAATACCAACCTGTGTCCAGCCAAAAGGAAGCTCTAAGCTCTCAGAGTAATCATTGCTGTGTGGCAGTGTGGGCAGCAAGAATGTAATGTTAGTAATCATGTCAGTAACTAGCTCTCTGGACATTTCTGAGCCTGCGAGGAGAAAGGATTCTCCCATGTAGGCCTCACACCAGGATCCAGTCCAAATGTTCTGTTCTTTTGATGGTAATTCAACATTACCCAGAGATTAACTGGTCTATCTGTTGTATCTGTTTGTACTTAGAATAGGAAACATTACAGCACATGTGAGCATCTCCTAATTGCTGTCAGAGTAAATGAGGTGAAAGGGAAGGTGCCTAAGGAACTGTGGATGGACACTGCAACTCCTGTGTCCATGAACTAAATACATTTTTATAGGAAAGAGTCAGGCAGTAACTAACCTTCTGGCTGGAGTGGACCATGTGAGCTCCCATGAAAGCATCTGAGAGGAATATGTTGCAGTCCCTTGTTCAGGATGTCCTTGTACCTTTGGAGGTGCCCCAGGTCACAGGACAGGTGCAGGTCTGGCCACAGGGTATGGAAAGATCCCTGTAGAGCCCTTAAAGGTTAGGGCAGTGCTGGAGAGCAGAAGTATATGGGATGGTTTCAGGATTATGAAACAAGAATCCTCTAAAGGAGTTCAGAGGATGATCTGGATGGACTGAGGCACATGTAGTTTTGATAAAAAGAAAGCTAGGAATGATTGTTCCTCTGAATATTTCTGATACGTTTTCTTTTAAAGCATCGCCAAGTTTTGCTTGAAATCTTTTCTAAAAACTATCGAGTGCGCAGGAATGTCATCCAGAACCAGCTGAGCCAAGAATGTGGAGAGGATCTAAACAAGCAGGAGGTGGATAGAGTGTTAAAGGTGAGTTCCTGAGCAGTTGTGGGTTTGAGCCAAGTAATCCATGAATTTTTAATGCTCGGTCTGAGCAAAGGATTTTACTTTACTTTGAACTGACAAATAATAAGGCTGATAGAACAGATGTTGTTGGAATAGGGACTAGGCTTGTGTTTCAGCTTGTTTTCTCAAAACTGTCTCATTCTATCTTCTTTCCCTCCAAGGAGCAATGGCTCACACATTGGGTTGTATTACTGCAACAAATCTCTCTTTGTCATCTCAGAGCAGCAGAGAATAGAGTGCAGCAAATGTGATACTTGAGTTATTGCTAAATAATGTGGAATTAAACATTCAGGAGGTGGGAGGGCTCTGCCCAGCGTTCCAAGTTTTACCAGCTCACTGCTGCTGGCTAATGCTGACGATCACAAGTGCCACATAGTCAGAAGGAAATGCAGTTCATTCTCTAGCAGGGTGTGCAGCTATGTGTGGAGCAAAACCAGCAGGCAAAATAATAGTTAACACATCTCATTTTGAATGTTTAGTTGAATCCTTTCATCTGCCTTTGAAGCTGCACCATTTATTTGCTCAAGAAGTCTAAGGTATAAAGTACAGACCACACAGGCCATGACTTTAAAAGCAATGCAGAATGGCCAAGCAGAAAGTTGCCAACTAATGTAACACCTTAATCATTGTGGCTGGGCCTTTGCTCACTGTCACCCACTTCAATAAGACAAATGCTTAATTACTCTATTACATCGTGATCTGCAAACAGACTAATTGTGTCTTTGAAGAACTGCAGATCTGTTGCTGTGATAATAAGCAAACTGGTCTTGCTTGAAAGAACCTGGTCTTAGCAGTAAAATAACCTCAGACATTTCTGCCTGCCTGACAGTATTTGCTGTGGCTCCCTGTGCTGGGAGATTTGTCAGCCACTGGATGAGCTCAAGTATCAGCTCATGGAAAATCTAGACAGTGCACTGGCATTAGTTTTTCATGATGCTGTTGCTATTTAACAGATAACCTGTTTCTAGAAAACATACCTTCCCCTAAAAAACTAGGCACTGGTTTTATGGATGTCACTAAGTCAATGTGTGACCTTGTGTTGTGTCAGGCTTTTTTTGCCTTGAATACATTGGTTACACAAGTATGTGAAATCATCTTTGTTTCTGAAATAAGTATGAGTTAATACAATAGAAAGATTCTCTGGCTTCTTTAAGCCACAAGAGACTGGATTCCTCTTTGAATGAAATTGGATTTGTTGAGTCCTATTTCCCCATCTGTGTGTGCTCCTTTTTTATACACAGAGGAACAGACTGATAGGGTTTGTGTTTTGCATCTGCAGAGCAAGTCTGCAAACCCTCTGTCTAGCCTCCACGCCAGATTTCTTACTCAGTTTTGTGATGCACAAATCCCAAGACTTAAGGAAAAACTAAGATATATTTAAGCTCCACAGCATCAATTCTGTAGCAATACTCGAGCCTGTGTTGAATTACCTAAGTGGGAGGGTGGGAGCAAGAGAAAGAGAAGCTGTTAGCTCAGAACTCCAGAGACTTAGTGCTCATCTAATGGGAAGAAGGAAATGAGCCAGAGACAACCCACTGCCTGTACTCCTTTGCTGTGGTGCTCACCCACCCTGAGCACTTGTGAGGTCAGAAGAGCAGCACATGAGGGCTCTGAGGTTTGACAGTTCATTATCTTAGAACAGTGCATCTGAAAAGGCTTCAGATTCAGCAACTCTCACACTCCAGCCCTGTCCCACTGCTCCCTTCAGCTTCTCCCCCTGAGCTTCAGCCTGGGTTTACTCCTCTGTTCCCCTGGTCCTCACCCCTCCTCACAGCCTGCCCTGAACTGGCTTCTGCACGAGCCCCCAGACACCCAGTTCCTTGCTGCCATGGCACTGTTTGTCCTCTTTGTGGGCTCTCAACCTTCCCCCACTCATAACTTCATGTAAAGTCTGGTCTTCAGGGTGGAGATACCCTGCTGCTCCAGGTTCCTGCTCTCCTGTGCACTGAGAGGGGCTTCTGTCACTGATCACACTTAAGTGTCCCAGAGCCAGACCTTAGGGACTTCAGAATCATAGAATCACTCGGGTCAGAAGAGACCTTTGAGATCAACCAGTCCAACCATTAATCTGTCACTACCACTGCAACCCCTAAACCATATCACCCAGTGCCAGATGCAGACACCTCTTAGGATGATGATGACTCCACCACCTCCCTGGGCAACCTATTCCCATGCCTGAGCACCCTAACCCAGACTTTCCCTGTCTCCCCAGGACTGCTGCGTGAGCTACGGTGGAATGTGGTATCTTAAAGGGACAGTGCAGTCTTGACAGCGGTGGCAGCAGCGTCAGGTGATCTCCAGGATGCAAGAGGAACCTGCAGCAGGTGGCACAGCCACAGTGATGCCGAGGCCTCGGGAGTGTGGGGCAGCATCTGACCTACTTTGGGGCACGTGGGCATTGCAGACAGTCACTGACATCCCAACACTCACACGTGTTTGCATGGCCTCCTAGGCATGGGAGAGCAGCCAGGAAGGCACTGTGGGACCCTGTCTGCAGCTTGATTAATCTGGGATTGCTGATGTACTTCAATTCTCCTTCTGTTTCCTTATAAAACAATAAAACCATATAGTGACACAGACATGACAGAAACTTACGAGCTAAAACTTTATTTTGTAAGTAATGCCAATAAATTAAATTTGTTTACAAACATCCCAGTTTTGTTAAATCCCTGGATGCTCATACTTTAGTCTGAGCATTGTCATAGCCCTTGCAGCCCTCTCTATACAGAGCAGGTAGTCATGTTCATGGGAATGTCAGGACTGGGAGGGGGGAACAAAATCACTGTCTGTGAACTCTGTACTACATAGCAATTGTTCTCACCTGTTGTCTGTGAAATTAGTTGTTTGGAGAAGTACCTACATCTGAAACACAGGGAACAACTACTGGATTTCTTCTACTGGTGTGGGGTTTGTTTGAGGGATCTTTTGCATTAGTGTATGCAGTTCAGCGAGGTAAGTAACCCAGGGCACCCTCTGGAAGGCATCCAGCTGTAGTTACCACACGGCAACCATGTAAAACCTCTATTTTGTGTAATTTTTAAAATAAAATTTTACTTCAAAGGTCAATTCTACCCTGCCTTGTGTTTGTCCAAGAAGAAATGGAAGCTGTAACCCA
>NW_008666238.1:13037-15040 GCF_000695815.1 Acanthisitta chloris | reverse complement strand
TTTGCAGGCTTAAGGCTTGCAGAGGAAGGACAATGCAGTAATGCCGTTGCAGAGGGGTGGAGCAAACTGCTGTGCATCCCTGTGCTGGCAGTGTGTCCTCGGGGTGGGCAGAGGGGCTGTGGGGCCTGGGGCTGCTGCAGGGCTGTCACTGAGCCATGGGCAGCACCAGCAAGAGTGTCCTGCTATGGGCACTGTACTGGTTCTGTTCTCTGCTGTAGCTTCCATCACATGAGAAGCTCAGGGGGAATTCTATTGATTTCATCTACTTACGCTCAGAAAAGGCTGAGTTGAGTTGTTGACGAAAATAAGCAGATTAAGGTAGTTAATCCAGATAAGTTTGTCTAAGAATATTGTTACCATACTTACGGCATTTCACATTTCGGTGGAAAATGGCTATTTTTAAACGGTTGAAACTCTACCTTAATTAATATGGTAGCGTAGTTTATTAACTACATCAGTTTAACTGGGTGGTAATTTTATGTCCAGGCAGCTTTTGCAGCCTTTGTGGTGGGCACTGTGTGCAACCCTGGCACTGCCCCAACCCTGCCCTGCTGAAGAGCTGCTCCCTGGGACAGCCACGTCCTGAGGGAAGCTGTAAGGAAGAGCCTTGGAGTTGTTTACCGCACAACCTGTACAGGTAAGTGTCAGAGCACAGTACAGCCAGAGCTCAGCCATGGCACAGGTAGCCAAGGGGGAGGTACAGTACAGAACAATCAAGTACTACTTTGGAAATATTTTTTGGTATTTTTAAAGCATAAACATTGTATATATCAAAGTGCTCTAAATTAGCCAACAGTTATAAACCACTGATCACCTCTAACAAAACATTCTGAACTGCTTTTACATGTCTTCTGCTCCAGCAGGTGTGGATCTCCCTCCGCCTAAGGTGGTGAGGAATATTAGTAGTAAATCATTTGTGACTAACCTTGTTGTGCCTTTCTCAGGTGAGGTCACTGCTTTCCAGCCCCTGAACTGGGACAGACCTGCAGGTGCTCAGGGTTCAGGTGTTAGGCAAACAGTGACAGTACAGTAACTGGATAGCACAACAGCAGCTTTTCTGCTTCCCCTCTTCCTCCTCTTTTTTGAACAGTACTGACACACACCACAACAATGAAGTGAAACTACTTACTTCCGTCAGGATTTCTGTCCCAGACAGACCTATCCTTTTTCATGTAGCATAACTTTCCTAAAATACAAATTTAATGGGAACTCCATCTGAGCAATGCAGGAAAGATGGCAAGACTAGATAATGCAGATGCCATCTGCACCAAGCTTACTGTTTCCTGACTGGCACAGATGGATATAATTACTAGTTACACATGTAGCTTGACTGGATTATTTATTTGCTTAGAAAAATATTCAAAAGATTCAGATTCCCATTTTTAAATAATTTTTCAGACTGCAATACATGTTTTAGAGAAACTCCCACAACATGAAATCTTAATACTGCAACTGAAGGACAGCTACACAGCAGCTGAGCAGAGCACAGCATAAGGCAGCAGAGCTGCAGCAACAGCAGCTGAACTAAAGCTGAGAAACTCAACATTCTGTGTCAGGTGTTTGGTACATCGCAGCGACCTGGACAGGCAGGAAGTTCGTTCCCCAGAACTGCCACATTAAGCTATGAGACCCTTTATATGAAGGATTGTCACTTTTCCTTGTGCTGTTCCTCCCCCTTAATCTCTTTGTTCTCTTCACACTTTGAAGCAGTTCCAAAGAACACACACTGTGTTGTTTTTCAGAGTTCAAGTACATGATCATTAGGGAGTGGAAAAGGAGAGGAAGGGCAGGAAGTTCGTTCCCCAGAACTGCCACATTAAGCTATGAGACCCTTTATATGAAGGATTGTCACTTTTCCTTGTGCTGTTCCTCCCCCTTAATCTCTTTGTTCTCTTCACACTTTGAAGCAGTTCCAAAGAACACACACTGTGTTGTTTTTCAGAGTTCAAGTACATGATCATTAGGGAGTGGAAAAGGAGAGGAAGAACAAGAGTCCCATTTTC
>NW_008666238.1:0-13027 GCF_000695815.1 Acanthisitta chloris | reverse complement strand
GGTGCTGGCAGTGTTGTGTCTGTCCTCCCACCCCCCAGGCAGCACGGAATAGGGGCACAGAGGCTGACACTGGAAGCAAGAGACAAAACAATAGGATAAGGTTTTACCAGGCCTGTCTCCTAAAGCACTTAAAGAGTTTGTGGTACGTAACATTCAAACCTACTCCACTATGTCAATGCTACTACTTCTTAAATAGCTAAATTGCAACTCTACCTTACCAAATACACATAAAAAGGTACTTTGCAGACATTCCACCAGAGAACAGCAGGTCCCAAATAACAAACATAATCAATTCACAGTATCTTGCCTTAAGACAAAGTGCCCTACAAAGAAAACCATACCTAAAAAGCCACACAAATTTGACATCAAATCCTTTCTTAGGAGGAAGACATTTATACTAACCTGTGGGAGAGTTTAGAGCGTGTGAAAACGTGATATTGGCTTAGAGCAAGCACAGCTCCTCACTGCCCTGCCAAAGCAAGCTCAGCCAGACTGCTCAGCTCCTTCCTGAGCATGGAGGAGAGGCTGCCCCTGAGACTGGTCAGGACTCTGCTTTTGTAAATTTGCTACATCAGTGTAGTTTCAGGGCTAAGAGCATCACTGCGAAGTGAAGGAAAGCTCCAGTCTGGCTCTTGTGAGAGACAGATTTCTTAGCTCTGTTATTTTTGAAGTGGATTAAGGAAATTAGTGCCAGTTACTACTCTGGCCAGAGACTTAGTGCAGTATGAAGTTGTAATGTAGTATTAAGCTACGATGTTTGCTTGCTTTACATCCACTAGTTTGTGTGACAGTGCTAAACATTATATCTATTGCTACATAGGAACAGGGAAACTAGCTGCTAACTAACTAGCTTGTTAACTACAGGTCTACCAGCCAATCCAAAACATTAATTTTGAGTGCTCAAAAAATGCATCAGTTCAATGGGTCTTCTGACATTCATGTAGAGTGTGTTCCTGACTAACAGGTAAGGTTATGGCTGAGAGGAGAGTGACTTGTACTTGGCTCTGTGTTCATCTATTTCTTCTTTTGTTTTTCTGATACAGCTAAAAATTTCCTTGAAGAGTGCTTTATATTCAGGTGGAGTACTTGTGGGAGAGTCACTTAGCTCCACATTTGTCAATTCTTGATTGCTAGCTGAAAGATCATACTGGGTGTTCCCCACATTTAGGTCTTTGGAATACTGCTTCAGCGTTTGTACAGCCTTGTGTTTCAAGCAATCTTCATCCATCTGACACTTCTGCAAAAGTTCCTCATATTTCACTTTCAGAGCATTATACTGAGCATCAACTTCATTGAGCACAGAGATTCCTCGCTGCTTCACAGCCTCAGCTCTCCTGATACACGTTTCCTCGTGGCCCCTCAGAATGTCAGCCCCTGCAGCACTGCTCAGCAGAGTTTCACTGCTGCTCCGTTTCAGTGCCTTCTTCTCAAGCTCTGATACTGTCAGAAGTCCCTCATCCGCCAGGCTCTGCCCAAGCTCCCTGTCTAAAGACTCCTTGAATGAAATGAAAAAGGATTCGGGCACCAATTTCTCTGCATTATGGAGTGTGTTTTCAGACTGAAGGATCTGTCGCATTTCAGCTACTTCTGCTTCCAGCTCCTCTGCACGCGCCCGATACAAGTCTGTGTCGACAAGCCTCCGCTCAAGGTCGCAGTTTTCTTTCACCATGAGACTGTATTCCTCTTCCATGGTCATCCTCTTCTCTTTCTCTTGGTTCAGTTGGGCTTGCAGAACTGTAACTGCCTTTTTTAAGTTCTCATTTTCTTCTTCTAGAGGACTTAGCTGACTATCCATCGAAGTAATCTTTTCTGCAAACACGTGATCGTACACAAAATACCTGCAGAAACACAGTGAGTGTTATCAGACCTGGGAAGTAGAGCTGACCACACCTCCTAAAGGTTTCCTGTCCTGGCTAACTAATGACATTTAAACTGTGTGCTCAGAGCACACAAAGTGCCCATTTCAGTAACCTATCAATCTATCTGGCAATCAGAACAGAGTGTGTAAGTACTCATATGCCATCCAATCAAGCTCCCACCTTAGACAGAATGACAGCTCATTAACAGTGTCAAGTTACAGACTGTAACAGCTGATTGAACAACCAGACCTACAACTTAAGTTTAAATAAACATTGCCTCCATGTAGCTTGCAGTACTTTGACACTCTGGTATTTTCCACAGCACTCCATTCTTGTAACTTTTGTCACTGCTGATGGTACAAACAAGCTTTAGAACTGGCCAGGCAATGCTGTAGGCTGGTACTTTCACAAGCATTTAGCAGTGTGAAGGAATCTACTTATCTTTTGAAATGACAAGAACTAACTTCTTTTTGGATGTATGAATTTATTCTAGAGTGCTACCTCCAAGCAGTGCTGAGGCTCAAACACAACAGCCTGTTCTCTCTGGAAGTACTTCACTTACAAAAAGGCCTTCTAGGCTTGAAGCTGGTCTGAGCTTCCATCCCAGGTGGTTGTCCCCATGGGCACACTGATGCAGTGCAGCTGGGTCAAACAGCTCTAAATTTAAAAGGCAGCCCAGAGCTCCAGGTCCCAGTTTTAATGTCATGTTAACCAGCTTAAGTACAGGAAAGCTATTGCAAGGCTCCTGCCTTCCTTGGAAAGGAAATATCCATGGATATCCAAGGAAAGGGATACAGAAAATTACAGAAAATACTCTGCACTTAGGATGTTTGTTTTTCATGGTATCTGTGTGTGCTTTTATCTGACTGGAAAAAGGGGGGTGCAAATCGTTGCAAGCTTTCTAGGCTACCATTTGATATGGCTGGAGACTCTGGGAGAGAACCTGTCGAGACAGAAAGTGGAGCATAAATACTAGTGTGCTCTAGAAACATGTCAGCAGCAGTGGTGACACCACACAGTGCAGATACTTTGCTGGTTGTGAACATGAGATATTTTCTCTGCTAGCTTGTCTGATATCTGTGCTTATGTCTTAGTTTTTAAAGCTCTGCTTAAAATAATTTCAGCCTCCTTTACTAAGGTGAAAAGCCTTACTGGCGAAGGTCATACAGCTCCTTCAGGCAGGAGAAGCTGTGCATTGATCGTGGCTGCTCAGATCTCTCGTGGCTCGTCCGGCCCCGTCCAGGCTTCTTTAGCTCTTCTACTTGTCGTTGCAAGTCATCTATGTGTGTTTGTAGATTTTCAATAGTCTCTGTCAAGCTAAAAGGTGAAAAGACCTTTAAATAAAACTATCCTTTCAGTTTACTGTAAAACACCACTAGACAGACACAGCCACCTCATAACCACACAGATACCCTGGGACTGCTCTTACTGATGTCATCAGCTGGGGGAAGGGATCTATAAAGGTTTGTTACCTTACGATCTTTTGCTGTGAAGCTCTACTCTCTGCGACCAGTTTCTGATTAGTGTCCTCCAGCTCTCTGGCTGTCACATCCAGCTGTTCGTACACCTTGGCGTGCTGGTCGTTCATCTGCCGCAGGAGCTCCACTTGCTTCGTGAGGTACTGCAAGACAGCACTGCTGTTACTGGCTTACAATGGAAACACAAGCTACAACTGCTATCCTGCATTTTATTCACATTCATAGAGAAAGCAGTAAGTTTCAGGAATGCAAATGTCTGTGGTTGCTTTGGTAAGCTGGAAAGGCAGTACCAGTAACTCAGCTAAGCAGCTTCCCTTTGGCATGGAGGCCAGGCCAGGCTGCTCAAGCACTCTGGAGGAGTTGGGTTTGATTGTGTAACCCGTCCTTATCTGTGCCCACACCTCCTGCATGGGGCTGGTCTGTGCTGCAGTCATCACTGATAGAGCCTTCAGCCTCCAATAGCCCTTAAATAGTCCTAAAAGCTGCAGTGGGCTCCAACAGAATTATTTTTTTTTTTTGGCCCAACAACCTTTTTTAGCATTAAAATTGGGCAGCACGAGCCATAATCAAGTTTTCAGCTGACCAAGGTTCTTCCAGAAGCAGCATTAGGTTCAGCACAACAGAGTGTCAGCTGTGGTCACACTTAAGGCAGATTGTGTGCTGCTGTGTCAGGAAGTATAACCAAGTTACTGATTTAAATCTTTAGTTACTCACAGTGAACTTCTCCAGTTCCTGTAATCCCAAACAAAGGTCTCCTGCCTTTTTAAAAAATATAAAGCTCCACATGAAGTACTCTGAATTTTAATCCTCTTTGGTTTTACAATCAACAACTGTTGATTGCAGACGGGTAAGTTTCTTGAATAATGTCAGAAAGCTTGGCATTCTTAGTCTAAGAGCAGTTAACAATCACCTGAAGCTCTTAATACAAGTCTCTTGTATCATCCCACCCAGGACAGGACTGATCCAGTTCTAGAAGTCTACATGAGCATTTGCATCAAATAGTCTTGAACAAAAAACTAACCTTCTATTATTTCAGATTATTTTGTTCTTACACAGAATTTACTTCTTGTGTTACTACATGCTACTTACTGAAAAGTGAACTTTGAGTAGGAACATCCAGCAAGTTCCTAGGCAGAATTACTTCCCTTTACACAGCCCTGTCACATACTCAAAACTTCTAATGTTCTACTTAACCTTTTACCTCATTAAAAGATTGGTGGGTTTACATTTTAGGCAATTTAAGAACAGCTAATAAGTTAATCTAGGACTAGTAACTGCTGCATACAGACTTCCAGATCAACATGATAGCTGTGGGCTAGATCCTTTTGTAGCCTGTGCACACATGACAGGATTTACACAAAAATAGAACATAGATTAGCAGCAGAATCTCAACGTGACCCATTTCAGATTAACTTTCCCTATTGGTTATAGCTGAAGGAAGGAACTGGAGATCCTCAGACTTTCTTCAGCAATACCAGTGTGGCTAAGCACAGAAGCCAAGGCTTTGGTGCCCAAACAGATGTTACCACTTACTACAATGGCCCTTTGCAGAAGTTTTAGATGAAAGGAGGTGAAGCACCACTTCCTCCACCCTGCATCTCCAGTGTCTTCAGGGCTGGTATCAAGTTGGCCTGGTATAACCAGACCACCAAACAAATAAATACTTTAGAAGGTCACATTAATTTCCAACTCCACCTGCAACTGAGCACCTAACATGAAGCAGCAGTTGAGACTTCTTCTGTTCTACCACAGGATAAAAGGAGAGTGTCAGTATTTCCCAAGTCTGAGTGCTAAGAACAGATTCAGACAAGAATGGAGTTGCCCTTTCAATCCAGCACTTATTACATCTGCTGTGATTAGTTAGTGGGCCATGTGTCAGCACAAAGGTCAGATATAATGATCCAAAGCTGTAAAATGCTTAGTATGTTAGAGTTTAATATATCAGATGTAATCTTAAGCATACCATAGCCTCTGACCCTTCCTTTCCAGTGCAGACAAGGTGGTACCATACTTCAGACCGATTTTTTAGCTAGTTCTAGGCTTTGCTGCAAGTAAAATCTGAACTAACAGGAGAAAAAAAAGCCCACAAAGATTTACACTGATACTGCACTGAAAAAGCTAGTAAAAAAATCAGCAGAGTAGCTACAGGAACAGCTGAAAGATTGCGTTCAGGTTAGAGACAAGCACTTGAAAATTGGGAAAAATCAAGCACAGAGACTGGATATGCCATTTGCATATGTATCCTGCATAGTGAGGTATCCTGTGCTCCCACAAAACACAGAAATACAGGTATGAAAATACCAAACTGAACTGCCCTTACCAGTCAAGTACTGCATCTTGCATGTGCTAACTATTCCCATTTGTTTCAGTGAATTCCTGTAACAATTCCTTGTGACAGTAAGTTAATACATTCAGTTCCTCCACTGGAGGGTCTCTGGGTATTTGAAGAAGGAGTTCATTTGATTTTCCCTTTTCTATCAGAAATCCAGATGCAAGAGAAAGCTCTTTGGAAAAAGGAAAGTGTTGTGTTGCTATTACACTTTTAAATGGCACTGGGAAAAGCCAGAAGGTTGAGGCAGGTGGTGGAACTGAGAAGACAGCATGTTATTACAGCACATAAAAGTACAGTCACAGGTTCTTTGACTCAACACAGCAAACTGGGCAAATAAAGGTACAGGCACTATGTATATGTCAGAAAAATCACCAAAACTGTTCTAGTCTCTTCCCTCCTCTCGGAGGGAGCTAATAGCACAATTCAACATACATTTCCTACCCTCACTGAGGGAGAGGAGGAAAGAGAACAAAGATAAAGCCTTCAAAAAGCAGTACTGCCCAAGTCTTGGCAAAGTAAGATATTGAGAGAATAAATCAATCTGTCATGTCTGAGGTTGTCTGACCACCCCAGTACTTGACCCTGCAACACACCAACTCTAGATCACTGCTGGAAGGACACTTGGGACACTTCCAGGTGCTGAACCTGCCTCAAGTAGTCAATAAACACTGACCCACCAGAACATCTTAAGCAAATGAACTGGCTTAAACCAACAGGATATTACATTCTTAATAGCACTGGGCTATTTCTGCAAATGAATGTAGATAGTAATATTTTCCATGTTTCAAGATAGTGTCAAAACACAGCTACACTCAACGAGGCAGGTTTGTTATCTATGGCCAAGTTGTGGTGTTTTATTCCAAAAGGTGTGTGCTGTGTTAAACACTTTCTTAAACCTGGTTGTTCACACAGGTGTTGAACCTTAAGCATCCAGTATTTGTACAGCACCTTGGAAGTGTTTGTCCTTGCTAAGTCCTAATAATTGATCCTTTTATAAAAACTATTCAAGGCAATGAGTTATTTTTGGTCTCTACATAAGTAAATACATTTTTTGACGCTGTGGCACTAATATAAACATCAGCCATTCCAACCATTGTATCACGGAACAAACAGGGTAACAAAGATGACATTTAGCACATAATAGAGGAAAGAGCCAAAGAAGGTACAAAACAAAAGCATCTTCTAAAAAAAAATCCAAACAACCGACAAATCAAACCTGCACCCAAAATTGTTCATAGAATCATAGAATTTAAGGGTTGGAATGGACCTTACAGATCATCTAGTCCCAACCCCCTGCCCTGGGCAGGGACACCTCCTCACTAGATCAGGTTGCTCAAGGCTCATCCAGCCTGGCCTTGAACACTGCCAGGGTTGGGGCAGCCAAAGCCTCCCTGGGCAACCTGTGCCAGTGTCTCACCACCCTCACAGGAAAAAACATTTTTCTAATATCTAACCTAAACTTCCCCTCCTTCAGTTTGAATCCATTACCCCTTGTCCTATCACTGCAGTTCCTAAATCACTTAATCATCACTTAATAAAAATGCTGCATGTGTTAACTGCTTCAAAGACAACTACATACCTAAGCATTAAGCTTAGGATTAAGTTACCTGTTACCACTACAACAGTAAGTGTTTTCAGTCTTAAGTTGCAGCTGTACAAAATCCACACACCATCTGTAACTGCAGAAGTACTGTGAGCACAAAGGAGCTCAGATTCTGTAAAAACCTCCTGCATACCAGTCACAGCCTGTTCCCTGTGATTCATACCAGAGCCAAAGTGCTGACTACGTTTCAATACGTTGTCAGCCAGCAAAGTCCTGAATATTGAATAATTTAATTATTAGAGACCATGCACTGCCCTCTAATAGCTGAAAAAATTCATTATGCTGACAAAGGCCAGGGCTGCAAGAACACAGGCAAGATTGAAAAAAAAAAAAAAAATTGCCAAAAATAGTCAGGCTTTTCCACTCAGATACAGAAAGATGAGTGGTTTTGAAAGGATGGTTAAGGTTTTGTTTGGTTTTTTTCCCCTGGAAAACACAGAACAATATATCCACTGTGTCCTATATTTAGATACTCTTTAAGTGAGGTTTTTGCTCATTTTTGTTGTCTGTTTGCTGGCTTTTTTTTGTCATTGTAGGTTTGGTTTTTTACATTAAGATAGACTTCAGCTCCCTTTACCACAGCTCAGTTTACTGGCAATACATATCCTCAGATTTACTTAAATCTCTCTTCTGCACTTACCAGCATTTAAATTTCAGTGCTGTAACCATTAATATTTTCATACAATAATTAAAATTATTAATGTATATGTCATCATATAATGTCATTTTACCTGACAAGATCAGGAAAGTTTAGCAATAAATAACTTTTCTGTACAAAAAAGAAAAGTATCTGTCATTTGTCGTTAAACAAGCCAAACCCAACATGACATTTAATAGCACAAAGCTTCTGGTAGTCAGAGAACCAGTTCTAAGCATGAGGAACCTCCACAGCTTCTCAAATTCTTGAAGTAGCAGAAGTGGTGAAAGATCGTTCAGTATTTTCCATCTGATGTCAACAAATTCAGATCTCATGTGCTATTATTTGTTGTAGGTCTAGATGCTTTAACACTTGGATCCCTTAAATATTTTACCTCTATCTCCTGCAGTTGCTCCTGGTTTGTTGCATACATTTGCTGTAAGGACTCTTCTAGTTCAGTGTTACGGTCCAGAAGTGTCTTCCCCAGCTCAGCAGCAAGGTGAAGATCTAAACAAAGAAATCATGTTTGTATGTAAGTCATAGAGCAAATACTATAGTCTGATTTTACAGCATGTTAATAAAATACTTGAGTAATTTTTATTGCTGTTATGACTGCTCCAAGTTATCCCCAGTACCCAAAAAGAAAGTTAGCTTATACTTAAGTAGAACATTAATAGACCATCTATAATGCAAGTCTAAGTCAGGCCTGAAACCTGCAAGGCACTTATTTCATGGAGCCTCCTTAGTTCCTCCAGACACATCCAGCCACCCTCACCTCCCACATCTGCCCAGTGCTGCACCAGTGTCCCTACCCAAGCTGTCTGTTAGCTACTTCCCCACGTTACAGCACTCAGAAGAATAAGCACAGAAGACCTGTAAAAATGTTCACTGGGCTAGACCCAGGCCAAAGCTGACTGCACTCATTTACTTTGCTGCTCTTCCCATCATCCCTTCACCAAGGAGCTCAGGTCACACAGGACCCAAGTGCTAAATGAGTGTTTCAGATGCTTTTTATGGTGAAACAATAATATCAAAAGACATAAAACTGAGAAAACAGGCACCTATTCTGCTTTTCAAGCCCATAAACCTAGGTGACAGGAATTGTTTCATGTGCTCCCAAGCATCATTTTAAATGTCATTTGTTCTCAGGCACTTGATCTCAATTCCACTTCAGTCATCTTCAATCCCCTCCAGGGTCCACTGACTGTAGTTGCAAATTAAGAAATAAGTTATCTGAACACTCAATTCCTTTCTAGAGGGAAACTTGATGTTTGTTCAACAGCATCAGTAGTGCTAGATGTTCTGTATTACTACCTTTACAGACAGGTGTCATTTCAAAGCTAACATAATGTGACAAAGTAATAAATCCTGGTGTTACTGCTAAAACTGGAATTACTCTGTGCAGAATATTACATGTCAAGATGCCTAAAAATCTCTTAATTTTCCACCTCCCTCTCCTCGCCTGGACCACACCTATATGCATGCAATACAGCTAGTTAGTTTTCACATAGAACTTGCATCACTAATGGGAAAGAGAGAAGTCAATAAAAACTTCAAGAAGACATAAATTAATAAACTGGAGACATGCATTGCATCATCAGTAGTTACAGCTGGAGGAGAAAACATAGTCAGTTTTCATTTTATTGCAATGCCCTTGTTTTAACATGTTATCTTACCTCTTTCCTGCCCCTTCCCAATTATCTTATCAGCTAGGCAATGGAACAGAAACAACACTGCTCCCAGATTTTTTCATGCTAACCTTCACTTTGGCAGCCTGTCCAGAAGGATTACTCCATCTCCATACATAAGCCAAAGACCAAATTCAGACTTACAAGGACAAGTGAGCACAAACATTTGTCTATAAAGCTGTAGATGTCCAATTCTGGCAAGACAACAGCTGTGCCATTCTTTACACATTCTTTACAGCTGCAGTGTACTGATTCCTACCTTAAGGTCAGATTCTTAGCATAAATGCCATGAAAATTATTTCAAAGACATCACATTGCATGGGGCTGTTCACAGCTTCAGAGGATGTACAACTAGGAGCCACGTGGCACAGTGAAATCTATGCTTAGGAATTTATCCTCACATAGCACCACTTGTTAAGGAACACAGCCTATGCCAGAGCTGGGCTTAAAGTATTTGGATAAGGAAACCTTAAGGCATCCTGCTTCAGTTTTCCACATTTTGTAAACAAGGTGCATGATATTTCCCCATGGATAGACTAACTCCCAGCCCTACACCAAGCTGTTTGTTCTATCACCTTACAGAATGTTGTAGTCTTCCAACCCAGAGAATCCATCATCCTATAGAAAATGGAATCCTGATTCACAAATTCTTGTACTACACAGATCTCTGCTAGGAGCCACAAGCTTTAACACTCCTCAGCAATACTGGCATCATTCAAGGCAGAGACTAAATAGTCCATTCTTTTATTTTAATAGAGTAGAATAAGAGCTTTAGAGAGGATTTAGGATTATGTTAAAGACATAATGCATAATGGAATTACTTGCTGCCATTTCCCTTCCCAGAGTGAAAGTTTGTTTTGATGTTTAAGCACATTTAGGAGTTGATAGTTCCATTCTTCATTGCCCCCTCATCTACTAAATCAAATGGCACATACCTCACAGTACCTGGTGAATAAGAGCATTCATGTCATACTTACACACTCATTGTGTTTCCTGGAATGGCAGAAGCACAAATGAGTTACTGTGGGACAAACACGCGATTTTATAACTAAGGCAGTTTGTTTCTGAGGGGGAGAATGCAACTGGACGTGCTCAGGAACATAAAATAAAACCTTAACTCTAGCAAAAGCAAGAGCTGAAGTGATTTCACCTCTTCTAAAATTCAGAATTTGCTTTGCTCCATTTTCCTGCCTTGCCAAATACCTATAAGCCCTACAAAGTGCAAATTTTACCATATATTTTACCAAGAGGTGAAATATATGTTCTCCAGATACAGAAGGAAAACAGTTGATCTGCATTTCTCTTGAGAGAGGTACTGTACAACACTGGAAGCAGATTGCATTTTCTGTTGTAAATTTATGTAAAGCAACAGCTAAGTTCTGACACAGACATGCATTTCTCCTTTCCACCATGAAGATGTAAGCAGAGAGGTTTTTAATAATGCAAACTGTTATGTGCAGATCTTAAGATCTTCGTTTTAGTAAATCTGATTAGTTGTACTGGAGTTTAACAGCTCCATCAGAAACCTCTAGACCAAAACAAGGCTTCAAGGATACATCTTCTGTGCTGCTGAACAGCCCTCACTTCACAATCTCTCCTGACAGTGTTACTAGAATTGAAAGGAAATAAAGCCAGTACCAAAATCCTTCTCTTCTACTTCTTCATAACCCACCTAACAAAATCAGAGAACCTTCAATCTAAAATTAAGCCTGTTCCCTTAAACAGCAAAAAGCATTAATAGTGCAAGATATATAAGAAACTCTGGTTGAAGTTTACTTGACTGTAAAATTAAATGTTGATATCTTTAGTTTCCTATTTCCTATTCGTATTCAGATTGCTCTCTGTCCTGTAAAAGTGAGTAACAAGACGCAAACAGAGCAGTCATATACAAGAATTCTTTTCCAAAGGTCAGCACACTGCAGTAGAGCATGGACACTGCAGGATGGCTGCTCCCATCCTTGCAGGAATTCATGAGCACTGTTTTCACAAACAGCATGCCAGCACAGCCAATCTCCATTGTCAAGGCAAAAGCTCTGGTGCAGATAAAGACTGTCAAGGTTTTCCAAAACCTTATCCTAATGTTAAGTTTCCAAGACCCGCTGACAAGGACTACAGGCTTGTTTCAGAGTGCTTCCTGATGTTTTACAGCCCGGGTTTTCTCATAAACCTACTCCTCAGTTTCTAAACACGCACTGATTGTTTGGGTTGTGAAGGGTTTCACGAGTCCTTGATAAGTAACCTTACAACTGTGTTTACATACATCGGTAGAGCTTAGTCGCAGGAGAAGGAAGAGCATCTTTCAGTCTCCAGAAATAAAGTACAGCACAACATTTAAAATACATTCCTGTAAGGAGTTTCTTCTTTGCATTTCAACTTGCCCATCAGTTTATTCTCCTCCCTTCCCTTTTGGCAAGGCTATTACTCACTTCCATTTAGGCTTGTAAAGAGAGAACCCTCAGAAAAAGATTGTTCAAATGTAGAGAAGACATTAAGCAACCCTCAAAATGCACTAACCTCTAGAATGGGGCATTGTTCCTTAAAAGCTCACAGCAGAGTCAAATGGTGATTGTTTCATTCATTTTAATTAAAAGATGAAGGTAAAGGAACAAGATGAAGGCAAAGAAATCAGTTGTTCTACATTGTGACATCTCTTTGCAGGTCTTCTACCCCATAAAAAGACACAGCAAAAGCACTGCTAAATCATGTCTTCAATTTTTCAACTCTCTTCCCTTTGACAGCAAACAATTGTTTCAGGATCTTATTTAAGCTGGTTTGTTTGTATCCTAAAGCCATGAAAACATCTATTTTGGGCAGAGTACCTAAATATAGCTTTCAGTTAGCTATTTTATACAATATGCAATTAGAGAGACCTGTTCCTGTCTCAGGAGGAGTTTCTGCTGTCAGATGCCTGATCTCAGTGTGAATCTTTGCTTTCTTTATGACTTACAGTACAGCAGCACCCACCAATGCCAAGAACTAAGCAAAAAGCATAATGCTGGAGCAGGTTTGCAGGAAGCCACTTCCCACCCTCGAGCCGGCCTTTTAAAACGAATTTGGGATTAAGGACAAAAAGTAGAACTAAGTAAACACGAGTCACAAATGTCACTAGGCTCTTAAGGAAATTGCACATTCTTTCCATATCACGCCTGTAGAAGATTTTTAGTGCAATTACGCCTGTATTCCTCCGGCTCCTTCATCATCTGTGACATGAGAACAGCATCTAGCGTTAAGACCTACCGATGGAATGACACACAGGAGCTAGACACGTATAATTTTAAGGCGTAGCGGAGTTTTTTGTCTATTTCAATAAGAAAACCCAGTAAGTTTGTACGCCGGACCCACAGCGAGTGGAGCAGCGCTACAACGAGGATGAGAAGCCTTACAAAGAGCTCAACAGGGCGCCCCAGCGCATCCCAGCGCGGCGCTCCCG
>NW_008666237.1:0-12190 GCF_000695815.1 Acanthisitta chloris | reverse complement strand
ACCTAACCCCTTTGGATATCAAGGGTTAGGACTGCAGTACAGGCTAAGTGCTGCGAAGGATAGACTGGACACAGCTTGATGCAAGCAACATGTCCGTTTATTGTTGTTTTTCACAGATCCTTATAGTCCCTTTGCTTAGCATATTCCCTGCTGATTGGCTTATTCTAAACATTAGGTGTGTACCAATTGGTCAACCTAAGGCACAACAACTTGTTGTTTTACCCCAGCAACATCCCAACTCGGGGCTGGTGAGCCAACACGCAGGCGGTTTCTGTTCAAGGGTCCCATCTCCACACCTACTCCTCCCAAGGCCCTCAGGCAACAAGTCCTAACACATCCCCTGACTAGCCCAGACATGCTGGAGCCTTGTTGAATGCAGCCAGGCCACTCCCCACAGCTAAGTGTAGCATTTTGCTTAGAGGGGAGAAAGGGATGTGGATTAATTACAATTCAAATAGGAAGAGCAGATACTGAGAGAAAATTTTATCTTTTAAAACTTATGAGACAGAATTGGTGAATTCTTTGTTCCTAAGTCCTTTCTCACCTGAGCAAACAAGTCAGTCTCTATTTTCCCTAAGCTCTTGAACACTCCACACCAGTAGCTATTGGTTCTTCAAAGGAGCTGGTGAACCTGCCTTCTCTTTGCATCCCCTTGATGAATGTGGGGAGTGGATGCAGCCCCTAATCCTTTTTTCTGGCTTTCAGAAGGGTCTGCTCTGTGTGGAGATTTACAAGCTTCCAGACCTCTCCCACTAGTTTTCTTATGGTTCTCCTTATGTTTTGTTACTATTTTATGAAGACAGGTGAGGCTAGGAAGTGAACAGAGCAAAATGAGGAATGAGGAGGTGGCAGGGAATTGTAAATGGATGTTTAATGATGAGATGCTCAGGAATTCAGTAGGAGGATAAGTTAGGAGCAGGAGAGGGTAAGGTAGGACTGGCTGAGCAAACACAGGAAGCCAACAGTGTACCAAAACTTCAGAAAAGAGTAACTTGAGATTATAAAAGGAACCAGGACAGGTTAATGGGAGACAGAGGAAGTGGATGGACAGATTAAAGATAAGAAAAACCTGTTTCAGCACAAAGTGATGAATGTTAGACTCAAAATCTTAGTATCACCAAAAAGGAATGCACCATATATATGAAGACAGGCACTGTGCAATCCAAATAAATATTTAAATTGACTAAAAGTTAAAATTAATTAAGGAAAACCTCATTTAAAATACCTTTAAAATTTGTTTACTAGAGAAGCTTTAAAGTAGCCACTCCTTCACCCTGCTGCTATGTGTATTCTTCCAATGTTCCTCTGGGTACTGGGGCTGAAGGCGTCAGCCTGTCTGAAGAGGAAAGGGGATAGTCAGAACAAGTTTTCAGTAGTGTGAGGTCTTTGCTGGGCAAGGTTCATGGTGGGTGTCCCTTTCTCCTCAGTCTTGCCTCTCTTTGGAGATAATTTTATGTAATGTCTTACCACAGCCTGCCTTCCCCCTGATTTCCAAGTAAATCAGGGAGCTGCACAGTGCCTCCCCAAGCCCCATTACCCTGGAGGGGCTCTTTGTCCCATAATGATTGCTTAGGGGTGCCAACCCCCTGCTCTGGGTGCTCCCAAAGTGAAGGCAGTATAGGGAGGCAACAAGCACATGACCATCAGGTAACTGCTGCCACAGGTAAAAGCAACTCCCACTCAGGCAGACCCAGACATGTCCTGAGACCCTGTGATGCCAACTGACCAACAAGCCTCTGACCTTCTACTGGTGATGGCAAAACCCCCATATTTACATAGCTATGGGAGAAAGGCTGAAGGAAAAGACAAAGGTGCTGGAGTTATAGTAACTCGCAGCCCAGAAAGCCAACTGAATCCTGGGCTGCATACACCTGTGGCCAGCAGGTCAAAGGAGATGATTCTCCCCCTCTACTCTGCTCCTGTGAGACGTTACCTGGTCCTCCAGCTCTGGGGCCCCCAACATAAAAAGGACATGGAGGTGCTGAAGCAAGTCCAGAGGAGGCCACAAAGTTGCTAAAAGGACTGGAGTACCTTCCCTATAAAGAGAGGGTGAGAAAGTTGGGGTTGTTCAGCCTGTAGAAGAGAAGGTTGTCTGGGAACCTCATAGCAACTTTTCAATGTGTGGAGGGGTGCTACAGGGAAGCTGGAGAGGGACTCTTTGTTAGTAACTGTAGTGATGGGACAAAGAGTAATGGGTATAAATTGAAAGAGGGGAAATTTAGGCCAGATATTAGGAAGAAGTAGTTTACTGTGAGGGTGGTGAGACACTGGTACAGGTTGCCCAGGGAGGTTTTGGATGCCTCAACCCTGGCAGTGTCCAAGGCCAGGCTGGATGGAGCCTTGAGCAGCCTGGTCTAGTGGGGAGGTGTCCCTGCCCAGGGCAGGTGAAGTTGGGACTAGATGATCTCTAAAGTCCGTTCCAGCCCCTTAATATATACTATGATGATCCTAATCAAACTGGCAGGAAATGCTCAGAAATTAGCTTGTGTGTTGCTGTAGAGGGAGATAGAGTCTGGCACTCCCAAACCCAAGAAAGGAATGGCAGATTGAATTAAGTGTATGGTGTACTTGTGGATGCAGGACTAAGAAAACCAGCTTGGCACCATAAAGCAGAGGAGGTCAGGCTTGGAGAAAAGGCAGCTGTGTGGAGCAGAAACAAATGTCCTCCCAGAGAGCGAGTTTGAGCCCAGGATTGATCCTGTGTGTTCCCATTCCTTGCCGTCAGCAAGTGTCTCTTGGGAAAGTATGTTCAGTATTGATACAGGCAGAGCATACCAGCCTTGAAATCTGCCAGCTAC
Source organism: Acanthisitta chloris (assembly GCF_000695815.1). Lineage (NCBI taxonomy): Eukaryota > Metazoa > Chordata > Aves > Passeriformes > Acanthisittidae > Acanthisitta > Acanthisitta chloris. The sequence goes on along the minus strand of NW_008666237.1, from coordinate 9,392 downwards.
TCTATTAATTCAGAAAATTGCAGAACCAATTCAGAAAGCCCCATCAGACTATTGATCTGCATGGATCTCAGCATGATGCCATATTTATGTAGCAGACTGTACAATAGGTAACATCTTTGTTGAAGGTTACCCAAGGTTAACAGTATTTTATACATTTTAAGTCACATTCCTTAGAAGAATGGTCAGGTAATATTTTTCTACAGTCATTTGTGTCATTCTATGAACAGGATGGATCAGCTTTAAAAATGGTTCATAATTATTTTGCAGTTTGAAGTATGAAGAAATTAAAGATAAAAATGAATGGGTTGTATTGTGCTCAATATTCTCAAAAATAAGTTCCTAATCATGTTTTCTTTATATATCTCCATACCTGTTTGCTCGCAGTAATAGTTTCGTTATGTCATGTCAAGGTGCCTGCGAGTTTTAATATAATGGAACAGGATATTTCATCTATGCTTTTGTTATATTTTGGATATACTTAAGAGAAAACAGTTGAATTTGGTATTCAGTCTGTGACTATAACCTCTGCTTTTCCTTTCTAGAAACTGAAGAATTTATCAGCAAAAATAATAAATGAGGATGAAGGCAAAATATGTATTCATAACAAGAGAAGCAAGTTGTGTGTTGAAACTGTAGTGCAGGGATTTTGGTTCCACTGTATTAAATGACAGGCAAAAGCAATGATAATTTTGTTTGATATTGGTACAGTAAAGCAAGTACTTAGGTGCATTTTGATTATCTTTCAGAAAAAGATTAATTCGTCAACCCAGTCATCAATCTAATTTACCAGTAAATTGAGCTCAAAAGATATGACTCAGTACCCACACATATTTTAGGCTCTCTGTGAAAATAGCAAGAAGTATAAGTATCACTGATGGAGAGGCTTTGTTAATTTTTTATTTTCATTTTTTGGAAAAAGGTCACTGCTGTGCCTTTTGGGAAGAGAGCCTGGTGCATATACGGTTTTCTTTTTATAGTTTGATTAATCTCAAGGATGCTTATTGTGGCAGAGAAAGTGATTTAGGGATGACTGCTCAAACTCAATACTTAACTGTCCAAAGAGGACATGCACCTTGCACACACTGGCTCATCCCTTGTCTAAGTCTTTTTGCTCTGGGCATGGAAAGCACAGCCAGGCTAATTCAGCTCTGAAATTGCAGAAAAACTTGTTCTTATTGAGCTGTAATTGAAATGCCAAGACTGGGGGAAAGGACCAAGAAAGACAAAGGGGAGGGAGAAAGTTTGAATTATAAGTCAAAATCTATTGTGGCAACGTTAGAAGACATTCCCTTTTGCTGACCTGCTGCCCAGGCACTTGAACTGCTTGTGTTTTGGGGGCCAAAGGGCCACCTTACCTGGGTGACTGTTGTGCCTTTGCTGTGAGCTGTCTGAGCTTTCTCATTTCTTCTTGACCGTAGAAACACTGTCAGGAAGGCTGGGCTTCTCTGTGCTATGTTTTGCTGTTATATGCAGAGTTAGAGGAGGAGACACAGACTGTTCTGTGATAGCAGTGCTAGAAGCAGTTCACACAATCAGTTGGGCAACTGTCTCCAGGGCTCTGCACCTGTGGCTCTGACTGGTTTTATGTATCCAGAGTTGTTTAAGCAGTGTATCTAATGAGCTCAAATGTCTTCCAGTGGAAAAACATGAAGGACAGTTAGTTGGCCCATATTTTCTCTAATTTCACCATTCTTTTTTTGTCAAGCCACGGTTCTAAGAACTTGGTGCATTGCTTCCGTCACTGGGGGAAATGCAAGTTTTGATGCCTACGTCAAGTACCAGGATTTGATGTATGGTCTTATTTTAAGATGCAAAGTAACAGAAGGAAGGGAAGAATGTATTCTGCTATCTTTTCTGCAACTTGAAAATTGGCAAGTCAGGATAAGAAAATGCAAATTTGTCAAGTTGTTCACTTGTCAAATGTCAGTGTCAGGATATGGGTTATAATCTACAGTAAATGTTAGATATGGCACGGCACTTGAGGGTTCTCAGTCAGTGCTCAGGATCGTGCTGCCTCTACATGAGTCTTTAGCTGAAAAAAGTGTTTCTCTGTTAAGAATTTAAAGTGCTCTGAATATTTTGGTGAATGGAACAGCATTTTGGAGACTCTCTTCATCTCTGTATATGTATTAGAGCATGTCACTTGTCTCCTTGTCAAAATTAGTGGGTTTTTTTGTTTTTTTTTTTTTCTAATGTTAAATTTCAGTTGGGATGCAGGAAATCTCGTACGGTTTTCTTGTGTATGTGACTTTGATTTTGGTGTCACTCAGAGGATGATACTGTAATTTACTGGTTATCTTCAATTGCTGTTTAACTGGCCCAGCACTAAAATTCGATCCCCAGAAGACTTCCTTTCTGATCAGGCTACTCAGCACATTGGCAGTCTCTTCCTGTCATGCAGGATCATCCCACACCACAAACTGTTGCGGGGAGTCGAGGTTTTCTTTTGCCCAATGTCAAGCTGAAGGAGTATAAATTCTGCTTTTGAAATGACTGTTCGAGCGGTTTTACTTTGCTGCTCTGCCAGCATCCTTCACAAAGGCCACAGTGTTCGAGTACAAAATAGTATTTCTTACCACTTAACAGGATGCTCTTGGATTCTTTTCCCAACTCAGCAGGGCTCTAACACAGTGCCAGACCTTTATTTTGTGGGTATCCGGTCTGTACTCCCAGTTCCAGCGCTGCCGTCAGCCCCAGCAAGGGATGGCTGGCCATCAGCAGTGAGGAGTCAGGGCAGAGCATGCTAACAAGCCCAGCAGCTCGGGGGACTTACCAGCCAGGGCTCCATCCTGCAGGATCCAAGCAAGGCAGATCTGGAGACAGGAAAAAGATTCAGGGAAGAACAGAGGTCACTCCAGGTTCAGTGAAGAGGTCAGTCAAGTCCGTGGTGATGAGGCAGGGCTGAGGTGAAGCCCAGAACACAAGTCAGTGAGTCGTGCTCAAGGCAAGCCCAGAGGCAGTAACTGGGTCAGCCAGAGTACAGAAATCACAGGGATGAGGCAGTTCCCATGTCAAACTGAGGAGTCTGTCTGGGTCAGTGGGTTACATGGCTAGGCACAGACACGTGCAGTGTGTTGGCAGCATAGCTCAGGTGAGCTGTGGTCAAGCATGGCAACCTCAGCTCTACAGCCACTCCTGCTCGAAGAGGGGGGCAGCCACCAAGCCTTCCAACTTCCTCTTGAAAAGATTTTCAAGGCTGGTGAGGGTGTCTCAGCACCTGCCTTTGGCACACAAAGCCAGGCAAGTGTGTGTTGCAGTCCTGATAATCACTGGAAAGTCTGATCTCTGTCTCCTGTGTAACAGTTATTGGAAAATACCTTCTTTTTATTGATGTTTACCCAAGTAGGAACATTCCTGATACACCTCCAAAGACAACTTATTGGGATATCTTCTGTAGCATGTGAAATGGGCAAGAACTATTACAAAATTTAAAACAATAATATAGGACCAGTATATTCCTGCTTGTCTATACTGTTTATTGACAGATCTATGATGTTTAATCTCTGCTCAGTACGATCTCGGAGACAGACCATACATGTCAATTAGTGACAAGGCAGGCATGAAGCTCTGCTTCAAGAGACTGCCATTTTCTTTCAAAATACCTGTAGGCAGAATAGATTATTCCTGCCGCAGAGCAAATCTAAAGGAAATAACTTTAAGATCTTCAGGCCCCTGGATGTGTGTTTATCAGCAAAGGAATACCTTATCTTCTTACAGAAAATCACTGTCCATAGACCACCCCTCTCTCTTCTGCCATGAGGAAGCAGTAGGTGGGGAGTGATAGAAGGTGAGCTAGGTGGTCTCTGTGGGTGCCTCTATTCATCACTTTCCTGACTCACGGAGGTCGAGTTAACCCAGGAAAGTTCAGGTTAGGACAGGGACTCCTCTCCTTATTTACATTCCACATACTTCGAACAAAAAAGTTTCTGTAAACCATTAACAGGACCTCAGATACTGAATTCACTTTATCTAGCACAGGTGCTGACTTTAGGATTAGCACAGGTGACAGCATCTATTCACGTGGTCTGAAACAAAATACCAAATGGATTAAATGAAGGCTCCCTACATTTTCTTTTTTTGGGACTAGCCCTTCAAGTCCTACACTGTAGTAATAAATTTCATGAAGCAGCAATAACTCTGCAGGATGTATTTTTCAGTGAGTGTCTTGTGGCCATTTAGAGCGGAGCAGGGTAGCTGTGATGCCTTGCACTGCTTTGGGCAAGCTGTGCCTCCTGGTGCCATTCCTTTTGCATACTACCATTGGAAGGACTTCCCCTTCCTATGACTGTGAAGCTTGGGATAGTTTTGCCCTGCTGGACTGGGATCACCTGCCCTGATATGCTCTTGGCTCTCCTGGCTGAAGACTTTTGGGGTCCTGGGCACAATTCAGTGGACAAAGTTTGGGAAGTGGAATGCTATCTCTTCTGGCACTTGCTGACAACTGTGACTTGCCTCCAGGATGCAACAGAATAGATATTTAGTGTTGTGTTTTTGTGGACCTCATTACTGGAATCGAGGCAGTGTTTTATGTAAAGCCTGTGCAAAGCTTTCTGTACATAATGGGGACGTTCGGCAGGGAGTCTGCAGGAACTGCTGGGGTTTTTTTCTGCTTCAAAGTTTCTTTGGCATTCGCCCCAGCTAGAAGCACCAGCTCCTATTAAGGCTTGGGTTTTTTTTTTTCTTATGTTCTCTGCAATCAAATAACTACCTTAATGAGAGATTCACGGTTATTCTGATAATGTCCTGGGACAATGTTGAACTTCTGTGATTAGCAGGAACTCTGGTAGGTGTCAGGTGTCTGTCATACAGAAATAAATGTAAGGAGGACAGCCAAAAGCAGCATAGAGCAATGACACAACACAAATCAGTTCAGGAAAAGCACAAAGTCCTTTAAATGAAAACTGTCTGAATGTTCAGGGAAGACATACAATGGGTGCTTCAGTCATTTTTGTGTACTTGTTGTTATTTATTTATTTTTCTGACCAGATTAATGACACACTGGAAAGGAGTGAGTAGGTAAAACGAGTTTATTTTATAGTAAAGAAAATAATTTCAAGTTATTTATATAATACAATTTACTTTGATACTTAATTTAATACATACATGTCAGAATAAAAGTTAGTTGGACTTTCCCCACCCCCCCCGAGGCAAAGCAGAGCATAAAGAAATCTTACTTGTAGCTGTAAAAATGTTGTTGAGGTGGTTTTTCTGAATGGTCTATGGTTTGCATGACAAATTAAAATATTTTTGCTGCATGTGTGGTTTTTTAACTGTTCAACTTAAGTACACTTGGAAAGTTTTATTTTGAAATGGCAAGTGCATTCAAGCAATGCTGCCAAATCCCAGGATTATTACAGTTAATACAGAGCATTTCATTGACTTTAATTTGTGAAAACAGTATTTTAGCAGTTTAAGAGTTGTTAAGGGATATGCAGCCTTAATTATTACTGGAAAAAAAATCTGCAAAATCTGAAAGTGTGACACCCAAATGATTCATAGAAGTAGTAGTTTATTGCCAAGGATAATTGACCTGAAATGCATACATAGGATAAAGTCTTACTGACAATGAGATGATTCCACCCCAGTACTCCAACTTCTGTTTTAGAAGAACTCATCATCATATCTTTGCATTTGTGGCTTCCTAGAAGAAAAGGCATTAAGCCAAAAATCATATGGTAGCCAGTTTGAAAGCCATGCATCAAAACAGAATGTTGGTTGTACTGAAGTTATCTTACTGTTAGGAGATATACATTTTGGGAGGTTGGGTCAAGATCTCCGGTGGGATGAGTAAGCTTTCTTGTGTTTCTTAAAATGCACTCTCCAAAGATAAAAAAGGCTTTTAAATGTTGGGGGGTGGGGGGGGGGGGCAAAGAGAGCTAGCATACTTTTGAACACAGGAAATTCCAAATTCCAAGTGACTAAGCAAACAGCACAGAGATGAAAGTGGTTCCTACTGTGTCATGGTACAGTAATTTAGTCCTGCTGGCCTTGCTTTATGCCAGCTAGTGACCTTGAGTTGTAGAGAACTCTGAACATTTTTTTCCCCCTTCTCCCTCCCTGCCATGGTTTGCTGCATTTCCCCTCTGTTCACCCCTGATGCTCGACTGCTCCTTGTCCCCCTGCACCTCGAACCCCACCATGGCCACCTATGCCACCAGACACTCTGCTCTGCAGCAGCATCCCTGGGTATCCCCGTGGGGAACCAGGCCTCAGCCACAGCCCACCAGCCTGGCCAGCCTGGCCCCTTGGGCGAGCTGAGCATCCCTGAGATGAGTCCAATCCTCACCGAGGTGTGTATGATGAGAGTTTTCCCCAACAGCCGCTGCATTGCTCAGTCTGCAGCTGCTTGTTGCTTTCCAGCAATTGCTAAATCACAGCTCGGGCAGAGGCAAAACAAAGCTGCCCTTGACTTAAGGGATAACAGGCTGCAGCCTTAATTATTCAGGAGTTTAAAGGCTTACTGTTAGCACTAGACAATCAAAGGGAAGAATGCTTTAATACTACTACTCATGAGATGGGTTTACTGGTAACTGGTACTTCATAAAGCTGCTATTTCTCCATTTGAGCAAGTTTCCCTAGTTTTTTTGTGTCATTTCACACTGCTTCTCTGGAGACAGCAAATGGGGGAGGAAAATTCCTAATTCCAAGCACAGGATTAGGGGAAGTTTCCCTCAGCATCTGAAAGTAACTCTGGCATGTTTTCTCAGTGGCTCTCCTCTGAGTGGTGTTATAGGACACCTGCTAATGAGGGTGTGATATGGAAAGGTTCAAGTGCACGGAAGCCAGCAAAGGTGCCCTGTACTAAATGGTTGCTCGAGTGACTTTTCAGAGCATCACACCAGAGCAGGCAGAAGCAGCTGAAAGGCTGTCGGGACTGCAGCTTGATGGGTTTGTCACTAAAAAGCTGACACTGGCATTATGTTTTGAATCTTTTGTACTTCTTCACAAGTTGAGTAAGATGAATTTGTCAAGTATGTACCCTGTAAATAATTGGTAGAAATCCTTCAAGTGATATGTCTTTTTTTGCTTGGCTTTTAGTTTCTTCCCTTCTATTACTTTACAGTTTGCCTGTGAGCAAAGTGACTGTTAGTACCCCCATTTTGTCTGTGCATTTTCAAATTGTTAGCTTGGCACTATTCTTTTAACTTTAGAAATCCTATTGCAAAAGAACTTCATATTCAAATACACATCTTAAAAAATAAAATATGACCACTCTAATCCTAAATTCTTAGCATCCTCTTTCTCTTTGCACATACCCTCCACCCCCAAAATGTTTGGAAAACAGAATATAAAAACATGTGCTTAAAAGATTCTTTTAAATTCTGCTACTTGATACTATTTAAATGTTATTGTATATCCAAAGAATTAAGCATTGGTAAACTGTTGAAGTAAAAATTTTTGTTTACCACAGTATTAAAAGTATCTGTTTTTCAAGCTGCACTGTACACCTGGGCTCCCTGCATATTTTCTTCATTTCTGTTCTCACTTACAGACAATGTGTCTAGATCCTGATGGTAAATGAACCAGATGATTTGTTTCCTATATATTCTGAGCAAGAAATTATTTAGTTATTCAAACTAATAAGTGACTCAGTGCCCTATTTTGGGTTGATGTTTAAAGAAAACAGTAATTTATTTTTCCTAACTCTTAACAAAATATTTTGGGATTCCCATCACTAGTGTTTCAAGTATAAAATTTCCAGAGCTAGGTGGGTTGCTTGTTGAACCTTGATAACATCAGGAGACAAAGCAAAAAGCAGAATTGCATAGGCTTAATTTTACATGAAAAGAAAGTTCAGCTAAACACTAAGCAGAATGGATAAAGAAAGCAAAATAGAAAACTGTATAAGTGTCTAAAAGTTTATCTTCACAATTTTCATAATGTTCTTTGCTTTGCCAAAGTAAGGCGTTACATGCATAAACTCTTGAGCAAAAGAGCAGGCCATAAAAACAGAATAAAAATCAATGGCTTCTTTTTACATTTAGTTTACCACACCTGGCTGCAGATAGGGTAATGCCAGCTCCTTCAAAACACAGGGTACAAGAGAAATGGCTTCTTGAGACAAAGAGAAATCCCATATAGCTACGTAGTTGAACCAAGTGATATTTTGAAAGGTTTTTCTTTCCCTTTTTCTTTTAACAGCTATTTGATGTTCTTAATTAACTATAATTCTTATGCTATATCTAGATATTTTTAAGTAGACAAATAAAAACTAAGGTATCAGTCTACTCTCTGAAGACATCAATTGTATTTTTAAAATTTGAGCTCATATTTTGTGAGGTGATTTCTGAAGCTAGACCAAGAAAAAAATGGAATACAAAATATACAGAAGAAATTAACCTTTCCCTGCTGTAGAGATCAGTTTTGAAGCCCTTGGGCTTTCAACATAATAGCATAGGTTTCTAGGCCACTTCTACCCAGTTTTCTCCCCTTGTCCTGCTTTACTAACAAAGCAGGTCTTTGCTTTTTCAAAACCAGCCACTTTGTCTTCTAAGGTGACAGCATCTTCTGGAAGAGATTGAAGTCCATTGGCAAGTAGTTCTTCATTTGCATGTTTTTGCTATAGTGACCAGATTTGGAAAGGCGCAACAAGCTTCTTTGATGTCACTTTTATTTGTTCAAATGGTCAACCATGGTACAATAACAATTAAATAATTAAATAATAATTAAATCTTGTTTTAACCCTGCAGTAGGAGTTGCTTAAAATTCCAAGCTATTAAAGGCAAAGATGGAAATTAAAGCAAAAGTGAAGGTATGATGCAATTCAAAGGACAGAAAAAAATGTTTCACCAAGTATTTTAACTATAGGCTTGAAGGATTTAAATTTGCTACACTTTTTGCAGTTTTTCTCACCTTCATTTTCTTTGCCTCTTTAACTTCCTGGATAAAAAGAATTTTGCAGTCATTTGGGAAATCATGGGCATGTGATGATGATGCTCCTTACAAAACGCACATTTCAGTTGTTTTTGTTACTGAGCCTATGTTTAGCATTATTGGTCTTTTCATCAAGAGGAGGTCACACACGGTATCTATCCACAGTACGTGAAGTCTAGTCTATACTGTACACGTCACGTAGTAGAGCCAAAAAGCTTTTCAAAAGAACTCTGATTGTCCAGTAGTTCCAAAGCTTTTGGGAAACATTAGATTTTTATATAATTTTTTGAGTAAGCAGTTACTGTAAACATCCAGGAAATCAGATTCTTTATATTAGACAGGAACTCTGAACTTTCTTTCATTGTAAAAGACAGCAGTGCTTACAGACATGTAAAATAAAAAGACTCCTGTTAAAAGTAACTAATGTGTGTCAACCCATGACAGTAATTCAGAAGGTCAGACTTGCCATTTTATTTCCAGTGCTGACATTTTCTTCCATACCAGTAGGGGTTTAGGGA
>NW_008666236.1:4255-10860 GCF_000695815.1 Acanthisitta chloris | reverse complement strand
CGCGCTGCGGCCGCGGGCTGGGAGGGGCGTGGGGCGAGCGGAGCCTCTTCGGAGACAAAGAAAACTTGGCAGGTTGGCGTGGAGGAGATGCGCAGCCCCGGGTCGGCACCCGCGGGAGGCACAGCCGAAAGGATCGTGTCGTCTGCTCGGGTTGTCGTGGCTTTCTCTGTCAGGTTTCGGCCTGACAAAGCAGATGCTTCCTGTTTCCTTATAGATTTTTGGGTTGCCTTTTAAAGCAAAAAATCCCCGAACCCCCATTTTCAAAGCATATTTCCAAACCCTTCGCCCAGAGCCCTTCCTGGCTGGAGCTGGGGTGATTAATCAGTGGACATCAGTTGGTATCAGGTGGAATTTTAGGAGCAGCTCGTCGATGAAGTGTTAAATGTGGCTTTCATAAAGCCTCTCGAGGCTTCTAATAAAATCTGTCAGCCTTTACCTGAGGTTGGTAAAAGGGATTATTCCTTTTCTAAAGGTTTGATGGCTTTTTTTTTTTCCCCTTCAGTTGCTTCTTCTGTCAACGTCATTAAGGCTGTCAGTGGGAACTTGTGCTGTTAAGAGAATACTGGTTTCACTGGTAAAATAAAGTGATCTGAGGTGTGGAAACAAGCCCTGACCTTCAGATTAGTAAATGCAACAGATGTAGCTAAGAAAATAAACCTCCTTCATGGAAACATTTTGTTGGGGAAGAAAGATAAAGGAGTGATTCAAGACCATTACACCATATCTGGTCATTAAAAAAGGAGACAAAACAAGTCATAAAAATGTTCCTGGATTCATAAAACATAGTGACCAATCCCCTGGGATCCTCCCATCAACTGTTGAGCATTTGTATTTGGAACTTCGGAGGAGAATTTTGTAAGGAAAACTGGTTTGCTGATTAAGTAACGCTGAATATCCCACGCCACGCACGTTTGGGAATTGTCTTTGCTGTTGTGGTGTTTGAGCTCTGAAGGCTGGAGAAGCATTTTTTTGTGTTGCATCTGGAATTGAGCAGGCACAAAGTGTCCAGAGGTCTGAGTGCTTTTCCCATTGTGCAGGCAGACACGCTCTTTGTGTTGAATTCCCAGGTGTGGAGCATTAACAAGCTGTGTATTGTTTCCTCTTGTGAAGTTCTGACTTTAATTAAATATTTGTAAAGAAGGGAAAGTGTGAACCAGCCCTGGCTTCTCCTGGTGGTGTTCCTTTTGGAGCACTGGATGTCTTGAAAGCCCAGGAAGCCCCAAGTTCTGTTGGTGTACTCACATCTCTCTGGGGGTTGTGACAGTTCCCACATACACAGCTTTATTCTCCTGGCTTTTCTAGCTAACACAGGATCTCATGCTTAAGAAAATCAGCTCAGGACGAGTTTAGACTTAAAGATTCATTTTGCTGCTGCTGTTAATTTTGGCTGGAAAGCAGACAAAAAGCTCCTGAAGCTCTGAGCATGCTCCTTCTGTGTCTAGCAGCAGATTTTTAGATTTAGGTTGCATATCTGGAGCTTTGTACACGTGTCTCTCCTAATAATAGTCTAACTTAGTGCTGTTTAATTGCACCTTTTACCTCCAGACCCACAGCCTGCTGCAGGGTTTTTCCAAGGGAAGCAATGAAGGCTGCAGTCCTCAGTGGTGTAAACAGTCCTTTGGCTCCTGTGCCAAACTTCAGTCTTCGCTGTGCTGCCAGTTTGAAGACTGATGTTAGCCTTCCCAGGCTTCTCTTTAAAGAGCTGGAGTTTGACATGCTCACGCACTTATGTTTATTTTTTAATTGGCTCAGATTGTGGCAGCAGCCCCTGGTGACACTGAATGATGGAGGGGCACGAGTGCAGGAGCATTTTATTCACCAAAAAGTCACCAAAGAGGAGAGTGGTGGAGATGCAGTGCCTGGGTTGAGTGCTGCCAGGAGCTCACCTGGGTGGTTTGGATGATGTCCTGGGTGTGTGGCAGCCTTTGTCAAAATGACAGGAGAAGGGACAATGGGTTCAAGTTGAGGGAGGAGAAATTTAGGCTAGATATTACGAAGATTTTTTTCCCTGTGAGGGTGGTGAGACACTGGCACAGGTTGCCCAGGGAGGCTGTGGCTGCCCCAACCCTGGCAGTGTTGGGTAAAGCCTTGAGCAACCTGCTCTGGTGGGAGGTGTCCCTGCCCAGGGCAGGGGTTGGAACTAGATGATCTCTAAACTCCATTCCAACCCCTAAAATCCTATGGAAAGCTGGTGCACAGTGCAGTCACCTCATGTAGGTTGTGTTTGCACAGCATTTACCCTTGCAAGGGCCAGCACTGATCTCTTGGCTACTCAGCCCTGTTGGGTGTGCTGGAGAGCAGTGGTGATGGTGCAGGCTGTAAGGTGTCTCTCCCCGCAGGGTGCTGCGTCCTCCTGGCGGTGGATCCAACTTCTCCCTGGGCTTCGATGAGCCGAAGGAACAGCCCGTGCGAAGGAACAAGATGGCATCCAGCATCTTTGGGACTCCTGAGGAGAATCCTCCCTCCTGGGCTAAGGCATCGGGTGAGAACACTCTGCTGGGTTTCCACACCTGCTGTCATCCCGTGGTTCATCTGTGTCTCAGCCTGGAGCTGCTGGTGGCTCTGTGGAAACCAGAGTTCACTTCCCACTTGATAGTTTTGGGCTGTAAATGATGTTTGCTTGCAGGGGATTGTTTATTTCTCATGAATTGCTTCCAGAAGGGTTTTTTTAATGCAGTTCTTGGGCATGTTGCAAGCAGAGAATTGGATTTTGGATGCAATTTCTCCAAGTCAATCAAGCCACAGTGCAGTGAATTTGTGTCTTACTATTTGGAGTAGCACTGTTTGATCTGGACTATTCAGAGGGAGTTTAGCCTTGTGTTGCCCTCACAGCTGGGATTAAGCTTCCCTTTCTGCCAGTATGGGTGGCCTTGGGACCCTAAATTCCATCTGTTTAAATAACACCCTCACTGCTTGAGCTGCTGCTGTAAGTAATTTGTGTGAGGTTTTATCTAAAGGACTTTTTAGAATGGTAAAGCTCCAATTTAAGAAACAAAACCCAACCCCCCACAACGCACCAAAACCTGTGACTATGTGTAATGTGCTTTCCCAGTAAGTTTATCTTGCAACCTGATTAGAATCAATCTCTGCTTGTAGGGACTAAGCCAGGTGAAATCAGAGACAACTGTGAATCATCTGGACCACAAAGAACAAACTCAACTGAGGCAAACTGTGGAGACTTTGTAGATCCAAAGGTCAGTACTTGCCTCTGAAGGGCCTGATAATGGACTATTCAGGCTCTGTGTGGGATTGCTCTATCACCCCTGTTCACACAGTTGGAAGCATTGTAGGATTTGAAGCCTCTTGTTCTCAAACCTGTTTTTTTCCTGAAGGTTCCCTTTTCCACGTGGTATTCTTACAGTGTGCTGACAAAGGGCTGGATTTTCCACAAGGACCACTTTCCAGAGCTCTTAACTCTTCTTACTGCTGAGAGAGTAATGAAGTGGTGGGAAATGAACCCTCAGCTCTGTGTAATTGTGGGTTCAAACTCTTTACAAGCTATAGATACCTACAACAAACTCTATGTGGTTTGACCAAGATCTTGGTGTCACATCCCACTTACCTCAGCAGCATCAATGCTGGGTTTATTTATTGCTGGTTTGATTTGTTGCTGGTTTTAATAACACCATCAGATGTGTTATCTTCTCTCTAAACTGTTTACTTGGTAGCAATGTGGAGATGATTTGTAGTGTTAATTAAGTGGGATTTGCTGGATGATTTATGATTACATTCAGTGGGAAAACCAGGTTGGAGAGTAGTAATTCCTCTGAACTCAGACACAGGGTAACCTGCACTGGCATGAACAAATTTCAGTGGAAATAAGGAAACCTTGTTGAAAACTCTCCAGCTTTAGGTTTTTCTGTAGAGAACTTGAGTAGATCAATTGTGATAGATTCATTTGTCTTGTGTTTTATTTTGATGATTGGCATTGAGCATCCCAATCCTTTTTTTGTAATTAACAAGAGCTTTAAGCCACAAAACTGTTCTTTGTTACAGAAAATGTCTTGTTTCAATTTAGCAAGTATAAGTAAATTAAATTTATAGCTGCTACCACAGAAAACAAACTGTTTGGTCTAATTCTATTCTCCACTAAATTGTATTAAACACTGTGGTTCTCAGCTTTGCAAACAGACTCCTCACATGCAGAATATGTTAATTTTATGCAGCTAGTGAACTGCAGCCCAGCCTGAGATTTGAGGTGACACTTTTGTGTCAGTTCCTGTGCTTTTCCATCCCAATTTCTGCAGTTTCACTCTGTAGTTAGTGGTGGAAGTTAGTCTGTGGAAGCTGATAAAACCTCGTGGCCCTGAGGAGCCTTGGCTGCTGCTGGGAGACTCTATTTTTGTGTCATGCTGCAGCCTGTGAACAGATTCAGTATGGAAAGAATGTTTCACTGTTTATGTAGTGAAGGGAAATCTATCAGTTACACTGCAGAAAACATGATCTGTAGTTCACAAATGAAGTTAAATACCCTGGATAGAAGAAATGCTCTTGGCCTTGCTAACAGGTAACTGTTTGGTGTTGCTCAGTAGAAAGGTGTATTGCTCATAGCTATCAGTGGCACTTCTTTGTCCCTCCTGCTCAGCAGTGAGAATGTTCTGGTTCCTGTCAGTGCCTCCTGATGGAGGATGCTGTGTGCAACTGAGTGTTCATACCCCCCTGTGTCCTTCACAGTGGGATAACAACTGTGCCACATGTCATCAGGATCACTTCAGTGGTCTGTTTAAACTTGTAGCACTATGTTAGGTAGATAAAGAGCTGATAAATTACTAGTCGCTCTATAAGAATTGGTGCTTACCAACCCATGATTTTAATCTGCAGAGCTGTGTGTGCAGCACCCACCCAGTTCTGATAACAGTCTGGTATCTGTGCCTAAGAGCCTGTTGCTGGTCTAAAAGTGCTTCACTGAGTCTGTGACTCAGGATGTGATGCCACATAGAGCACTGTGCCCAGCCAGCATGGTCATTCCTGGAGTAGTGAGTATCCACTCAATGGAAGGGGAAAATGCAGCATGAAATGTGGGATATAACCTGTTTCTCTCTCTTTTCCAGGGAGGTGATGTTGGTGGTGAAATTCCCGGTGAGTAACTTCTTCGGACTCCTAGTAAAAGCCTTTTGCATATGGTTTTGCAGTAGAAGAGGATGTAGGAGATATAAATGGCCATGTTTTAGGAGAGAGGCAGCTTGGGGTTGCTCTTGAATCCATCATCAAATCAATGAAGTCTCCTGACTGCTTCAGTAGAGTGTGGTATGGAGTGAAATGGTGGAGTGCCTGTTAGTCATCAGGTTAAAAATGGGAACAGTCCTGTTGGTTTGTTTTGCCAGCAGCAGTTGGTGTCAGGATTTGTCTGAGTACTTGAAGGTGAGGGTGGAGGCTGTCTGGCAGGGAGTTCAGGGATTGAAAGGCTGTTCTGCTGCCAGAGCAGCCTGTCATTAAATAGTACAGTAAATTGATTGCAGTTTAGCAATTTACTCCTTTCCTGTTGTGTGCTGCAAACACTACATTCACAGAAGTAATCAGACCCAGCTACTGCCTCTGAGAAGTGCCTGCATTCACCAGCTTCCAACTTCCTGTTGCCTTTTAAATGCTGATTTTTCCCGAGGAAGTTGATCTGCATATTGCACATTTCCTGTAAACAAAGGCATTTCCCCTAGCAGCATGGGTGCTAACTTTCAAGTGTTTTTTCTAGCTCTGGGGCTGGAAATCTCTCCTTTGTAGGATTCACCTTAGGAATAGCTTCCTTCCTGGTGACAGGAATGTGTGTGTTGATTCTGCTGCTTTCCAAGTGCTGCTTTCAACACGTAAGAGTGGTGGGAGATCGCTGAGGCCATTAGCAGTTCCATGTCCTGAAAAGACTTGTGCTGGGAGGCTGAGAGCTTTTCCAAGGTTTCAGCTACCTCTGAGTGGTATCTGTGCCCAAAATAAATCTCTCCTTGTTAGCAGGCTGCTTCTAATCAAACTGTACAGCTTCTTTAGGGTTTCTTTCCCATGTCTGTCTGATTTTAATTAGCACTGTAGGCATTTCGAGTTTATGCCTCGAGTAGGAGGATGTGGTTTGCTAATAGAAGTAAACTGCTCTAAGGGCTCTGCTGCTTTTCCTGGTGCTTGTTTAAACGAGCTCCCTGCAGGGCAGGGGAGAGCCCCAAGCAGTGGTGAGGCAGGAAGGGCTGGGATGGCAGGAAGCAGGAATTGGGCTGCCTGGGATTGAGACAGCTGAAACTGAGTGCAGAATGACATTCCTGACTCCTAGAAAAAGGTCACATTTTCACAGTTGGTGTATTTTTCTTGTTTCTGAATAGTGGAGGAAGTTCTTATCAAGGACCAACTCAGTGTATGCTGGCAGGTGGTTAAAATAACCACTGGAAAGTAACTGGGGTTGTTTGCTGTTGTTGGCCGTGACTTATGTTTTTAAGATGAAATAAAAACGACAGGCAAAGGTTTGAATGCTAAACTTTCACTTACGGTACTTAGGAAGGAGTAGAAAGTTAATGGTTCCTGAAATGGTGTCTGTGGCAGATACCTGAGCCTCCTGATGGATTGTTAAATGAATTCCTGCCATGGATAGCTTTGGGTGTTGGAGCTTAATGGAGCACAGTCTTGTTCAG
>NW_008666236.1:0-4217 GCF_000695815.1 Acanthisitta chloris | reverse complement strand
TGGTGATGGTCCCACTTGGCACAGCTGTGGCTTTGTACTCTGTCTCTGGGGTTTGACAAGGGCTGAGTGAATACCCCTCCAAGCAAAAACACTCTGCTTGCAAATTCACAGCATAACCACGATCTTAATGGGTTTCCATCATTAAAATCTTTATTCATTTGAATGTAGGAATTACTTTCTGTATGAAACTGATTATAAACCCCAAGTGGGTGTCAGGTGGGGTGTGAATATTTCTTAATCACTCCTGTCTAGGGGAAGAAAATGTGAGGTTTGCAGCACTGGTTTTGCTTCCTGTTTGGGCTCTGTAGTTCCTTTCTGTGCCTCAGAGTTCCAGTGGTTTGCAGTGCACTCAGCAGAAAACTATTTCAGGGATTATACCCTGTCTGAGAAGGGAAGAGCTTTAACATCTTGTCTGATCCTGTTGCATTTACACTTCAGTCATTAGATTGGCAAACTTACCTATACCTTGATGATGTGGGAAGTGCTAATGTGTGACCAGCTTAAACGAGCTACAGAAACTTCCCCCAGATCCTCATGTGGTCATAATTCTTGCTTCTTGTGTGGTTCAGTGACACTGTGAACTGAATGAATGTGAGTAGCTGAGGAGAACTAGACAGTGCTCAATTGTCCAGTGCTCAACTGTACATGTCCCCCAGGAGGATGGAGTCTGCTGTGAGGGGACAGATGATCACTGTGAATGCTGCTCAGTGCTGGGGCTGTCCCCAGACAAGGGGCACTCAGTGCTGTGTGGGCAGCAGGCACAGCCCTAGCCCTGCTGAGTCAGCAGGCAGAAGGGCACAGCAGCCACAGGAGCTTCAAGCCGAAAACTTGGTATTAGCAGTTTAGTTCAGCTGTGCCCAGTGGGTTAATGAACACAGCAGAGAGTCTGTGGTGTGGATTATTTCTGATTGCATGGGGACTGTGCTAAGCTGCTAGAGCTCTTTGAGATTGCTCAAAGCATGGATACAGGGAGGGCAGGGGACACCAGTGGGATTTGGTGTTGCTAGTAACATTTTGCATCAAAGATTATAAAGAAAATAAACTGAGTTGCCACAGGATTGGAGGAAAGCTGCTCCAGGGGTTAGGAAGCAGCTCAAGAGTAAGAGGCAAAGGGTAGGACTTAGTAATTACCTTTCAGGTTGGAAAAATGAGCCATGGGAAGTGATGCTGTAGATCTTATTCAGTGCCTTCATCCATGACCTGGAAAAGGTAATGAACAGTGAAGTCTCCAATTTTGTGGGTGGTATTAGCTCTTTCAAGTAGACAAATTGTATAAGGAAATCTCACTGTCAGAGAGATTCAGCTAAATGTTAGGCAGGTAAAAAGGTGTCAGTATAATCTTTGTGTAAGTAAGTGCAAAGTAATGAATCTAAGGAGAAAAAAACCCAACACCTTAACCTTGGCAGCCTTGTGTTCAGCTCTGAGCAGTGATTAGCTCCCAGGATCTGCCTGGAGTCTTGGCACTGAATGTTCTCTGAAACGTCTGGAGGTGCCAGTGAAATACTGAATATCATCGGGGCAGAGTGGAAAAGGATGTCATTTTGTCTCTAAACAGTGAAACACATCTGGAATGGTGTGTGCAGTCCTTGACAGGAAAAGAGCAGAAGGCTGTAGTGGAGGGGAACAAGGGGCAGAGGAAGGTAAGGGGAAGGTAGAGCTGCAGTGAGGGGAGACTGGAACAGCAGTGCCTGTTCTGTTTGGAGAGAAGAGAGTGGGAGAGGGACTTGGAAGATTTACTAAGTCACGAAGCTTAAGGTAAATGTGCAACTGTTCCCTGAATCCTCCGAACCCAGAACTAGTGAGATTAGATGAAACTAGGGTCTGTTAAAAACAGGTGAAGTACATCACAGAGCTGCTGCCCTCACCCCCCAATATCAGGTACTGATTTGGGCCTTTGGCTCAGAGCTGATTCTGTCAGTCCATAGAACTGTGAGATGCCAATGTACTTGCTGGACTCAACTGTCAACAAAGCAGATATATCAGTTATTTGCTACAGTATCTAAAGTGCTTCCTGTGAAGAATTCCTTCTGTGTCCTGTCTTCACTCCTGGTTGTTCAGAAGGATTTGGAATAGATGAAAGTATCATGTGCTTTCCAGGGAATGTACACTCAGAGCCTCCCCGTGCATGGCTGTTCCCTGGTCTGTTCTGTGTGAAGCCTCAGAAGTGTGTGTCAGATCCTCTTCCCTCCAGCTATGAAATTGGGAATGTAGTTTGAGCTCTTGCTGGTGCTTCTGCATCTTGGCTTCCAGCACCTGCTCAGACTTGAGTTTCAATGGTCAGAGTCCCACTCTGACTAATTATATGTACAAGACTTAAGCCTTAAGCTGCTTGTTCATAAAAAAAATAAATTGCTGGTGTCCCCAGCAGCCAAGTGAATGTGGCTCTTGAGTGCCTGAGAGTGAGCTGTGAGGCATCAGAGCTGATCTGAGAACCATTTCTGAGGGCTGAGTCTGCCCTGCCAGCAGGTTACAGCAGCACTCCCAGTGTGTCTGTACACCTGGAGAACTCTGACAGGAGCTGAGCTCCCGTCTGGGCCAGCGAAACATCTGGCTCTCATCGTCCACATCAAACACTTTAAAAGCTTCTTTTCTTCTAGAACACTTTGAGGCTGATGTAGAAGCTGCCCCAGGTCTCAATGAAGAGAAATCCCTGCCTGCTGCACCTGTTCCTAGCCCAGTAGCACCAGCACCTGCACCGTCCAGGAGAAATCCACCCGGTGGCAAGTCCAGCCTAGTCCTCGGTTAAACCTTTCCCTTCCTGACTGTTTTGAACTCGTGTCTGTTTCTTTCCCCCCATGCTTGTGAACTGCACAACTTGAGCCTGACTGTACATCTCAAATTTCTTTCATTAAAAAGAAGCACTTTATGTACTCCATCATTTTTTGAAATCAAGGGTTTTTTCCACTTTTGTCCTGTGTTTCCCCCAGATCTGCTGGAAGTGACATGAGTGTTTTCTAGTGATAGACTTGAGGGAAAGCTTTATGAAGTATTGTAATGTAACTCAAAGGAGAGTAGCTTGGTTCTAAGTGTGCTTAGAGGGTTTTTTGTACTGAGATTTTTTTTTTTTTAGAACCCCTTAGCTTTACAAGGGTCTAGAATCCTGGTTAACCAGGCCAGCAAACAATCAGCAAGAGCAGTCCCTTCCTCCATGTGTGGAATTTAGGGATCTAAAAGGCTTCATTGACTGCATGTGGTAAATGCCTTGAGCCCTGCTGTGCCATATAGATCATGAAGTGGTTAGTGTACACCATGCTGCCTTTAAAAACACAGTCAGTCTTGATACTGGACTGCTCTGACACAGGGTCTGTGCCAAATGCAGGGCTGATGACCAGAGCCACCTGGCCTAGAGCTGGGAGAGGGCTGATTCAAGACTTTATTCAGTAAAGGTGGAGTGGATCATAGAAATACAAATTACAGGGCATTTTTTTTACAACTGACTCAATGCTGTGCATGATCATGCTGGTGCTTGACCATGAGGTGAAAATCTCATCCTTTAAAGTGTGTGTTGTACTTTCACAAAGCTGGACTGTTGCTTAAAAGTAAATAATATAGAAATTTTGAAGCAGTGTTTCCTGTGTGGGTTTTATTTCATGGCTTTGGTTTTGCCTTGTTCTCACTTGTCCTTGTCTCAGCCAACCTGCCCTGCCCTGTAGGTGTGGGATGCAGCAGAGGAGGAAAGTTCTTGCACCTGGCTTGGAGCCACCATCACATGCTGTGTGTTCCCTCGAAGAGTGTGTCTACTTTTCCTCTTCATTTTAGTCTTCTAGAGCAGAGAAGCATGGAATATGGCTTGGTATATACAATATGGTTTAGCCAAAATGCTTCCTTCTCTCAATAAAATAGAGGAAAGTTTATTCTCCTCAGACAAAAAAAAACCCCAACCGAACCAACAAAAAAACCCAAACAAAAAAACTCACCACTAAAAAGGGAAGGGAGACCAAACCAGGAGTTTCTCTGCTGTCCTGGAGAGGATCCTGCAGCATGATCAGCCAAAGCAGAGGGTTTGTACAGAACCGGTGTGTTTTCTGGTGCCTTTTCCACCCTCATCCTGGAAGAACCAATGCCTGAAAGCACCTTGGCTTTTCAGCTCAGCGCTGGAGAAGCTCTAGCCTGAGGTGTTAACCTACAAAACTGGATTTGCTCTGACATGCTCCTCCTCTCCTCCATCTCCAGGAAGGGGAGGGGGTTCCTTACACCCGATTACAGCCTGGGAAATA
>NW_008666235.1:0-6213 GCF_000695815.1 Acanthisitta chloris | reverse complement strand
AATATCTATATCATCTTTATTTATACCTATATATATGGATGGATGGATGGGTGGACGGATGGATACTATACCAGAATTGAGACTTTACACATGGTCTTACAACATCTATGTCTTAATATGTGTTTGGACTACATGCCAGACAGCATATTCCTGCTTCACCACTGACTTGCCTCAGCAGTCATTCATGAGACAAAAATCAGAACTTTGACCCCTATATACCTTCAGAATTAGATTTCTAGATTAATTCAGGCCTCCAAAGAGCTGGACAGGTGCTTCTCTTGTGAATATGTCCTGAGGCTTTTACAAGCCATAGTTCATGTGGTGCTCCAATATATCCAAGGAGGCAGAAGCACACCTACCTCCTCACCATTACTGGGTTGCTCAGAGGCCTTGTGCAAGCTGTATGATCCTGAAGGTGACAACATCATCTCTGTAAACTCCCAAAGACCCCTAGCAGAGCCCTGACCTGACAGTGTGCTCTGAATGTGCATAACCTGTTGCACCCATAAAGATGACCAGGTGCAGGCAAACAGTCAGGAAAATGCATGATCAAAATAACTGGGAACACAGGTGGAAAACTTATGAATGCAAACAGGAAAAAGGAGAGACTGAGAGGACTCTTTATAGGAAAAATTTGCTCTGGCAGCTCAGCTGACCTTAAGTACCTAATTCCTGCAGGGATACACAGCAAGGGAATCCAAGTAGAAAGAGGAACCTTTCTCTGGCAATGCTTCTTTGTACTAATTCATCCTAATTTGGGACATCTTGCACGAATAGCACAGGAATCACCCAGCTCTCCTGATGCCTGGGTAATGCCAACTTGGATGTGGAATAGAAGTCAGGTCATTTAGAGGTTTGGCATTGCTCCAATCATTCAAACAAAGCTTAACTCCCTTTTTATAAATTCAGGCCACCTGTAGGGCTTTGATTTTACTAGATCAAAAAAAATGCAGAATATGGAACTTACCCGGAGGTGATGTGACAGTGAATATAAGTCTCCAGTTTGTTCCTGAGCTGGAGATGGCCAGATTGGAAAAGCTTGCACATCCATCTACAACCTTCACTTGGGTGAGCCCTGAAGAGTAATAAATAATTCCATTGCAATTAATAGCATCCAGGCAAGTATCACCTAAGGCCCTCTGAGAGTTCTTGTGACTTTAAGCGGATTTCAGAAAGCCTAAATTCAGTGTTCATCCTAATCATAAACACTGTGTCTAGCCCCAGAAATTTCACATAGGGTCAGGTCTTCAGAGGTACTTGGGCACTAAATTACTGAGGGATTGGAGGACTTTAGCTTCTAAATGTTGATTCTTTGAGCTTGTTGTGAAATGGCATTTACTATACATCATGGGAGTGTCACATGAATCCAGATGTTAAGGGGATCAAGCAAAGGTAGAAGGAGCCATAGACATGTCCTAGAAAGCTCAAAATGCTCATCTTTTTGGTTTAACTCATGTCGTGTGTAAGTATGTATGCACCAAGATTAGGAGAGTATTAGTGAAAGACTATTTTCCTTCCTAAAGGGATAATTTCAAGGAG
Source organism: Acanthisitta chloris (assembly GCF_000695815.1). Taxonomy (NCBI): domain Eukaryota; kingdom Metazoa; phylum Chordata; class Aves; order Passeriformes; family Acanthisittidae; genus Acanthisitta; species Acanthisitta chloris. The sequence continues at coordinate 4,674 of NW_008666235.1, read as the reverse complement.
GCAGCCACTGCAGCTAAGGGAAGAGGTGACTGTCTAACTCTCCTCTGATGTGTAGGTGTTTCACCTCCTTTATGGGGCATATTCCTTCCTGTACTACTGTGAAATCTTTGAATTTTCTTTCCAGCTCTGTCAGGCACTTTGAAAGGGATTGGCCATGAAAACTGTCTGAGATAGTACAGGAGACAATGTCAGGTAGTAACCTGGCAGGGGAAAACTCCATGGGGAGCATTAAATAAAACCCAGGAGAGTGAGTTTCTCCATCACTTTCCTCTTGTTGTAAGCTATCAGGGAATGCATTCTGACCCAACATTTTCACTTGCCATGGTTGTTATTTTTGTAGGCTCTTTTTAAAAGTTACAATTTGCTTTGCAACTAGATCCCCATTTTATTGTGTGTATCTTTGAGCAGCAGCCAAGTCCTGGCCTTTGAGTGATTCTGACCAGGTCTGGTCTGCCTTCAGGCTCTTGGGGTGAGAGAGGTGAAAACCTAAAGACTGACAAATTTCCAAATGTTGGTTCAGGTGGGGGTGAGAAGCCAGAACTTCCTTAGGATGCTGGACTTGCTCCAGTGATCACAAACACAGAGTTTTGCCTGCTGACAGACAACATGTAATAACTATTTGCTTTATGAAGCAGGTGATTGGGCATTTTATTGCAGTTAAGCAGCACAGGTGAAGGTTTGTAAAGTCTGAGTATGAGGAGGACATTTCTACTCTGCCATTCTCATGCTCAGGATATTGCATGACATGGTGAAGTAGGAAATATCTTTGTGAGACATTTTGCAATCACATATGCATAGGAGTGCATAGTATTTTTATCCTTTTTTGTTTTGTGTCTACACCCATATGACACCAACTTACCAGTGCCAGGATCTGTTTTTTGGCACTAAGGAACTGGCATACCCTGGCCAAGCCTCTTAAACTCTTACAGGCTCCAAACAGAGATGCTGCAATGCAAGCTGCCTACTGAGATTACTTCCTTGTTGTGTTGACTTCTGAACTATGGCCAGAAATTACCTGAGAAAAGGCCTTGACAAAAATATGTCACATTTTAATAATTTTTAAATAAAAATGGAAGTTTCCTGTCTCTATGATCCAATACTATTTAATTTAATAATATCCCAGTTAGTTTTAACTACATATATGGTTTTTTCTTATTTTGTACAGCATCTAACACACCAAACTCCCAATTTCATTGTGAGTCTCCAGGATCAGTTGTGATATATAAATAGCCAGTAATTTACCCTGTGAATAGACTTGCAGGAGATGTAGGAATCTCAATTTCTTTAATTGCTCCAGCCTAATCCTGGCTCAGCTATCTATTACACATATAATCCTCCTTGTGACAGTACCTGCATGGACTACCAAGACTTTTCTTGGCTCTTATCCTCACTGTAATACTGATTTTACAAGGGACTTGTCAGCTGTGTTCAGATACTTTATAATTGCCATTTCTAGTCTATGACGAAGCCTGGAGTACTGTACTGTACTTCTCAGAGAGACTATCTCAGCTTTCAGGCACATATGCTTCAAAGCTCAGAATATTACAGATATATATGGGAGTCTTCACAAAGATCTCTCAGGCAAGCTGGTATTTAACGTAGAAGTGAGCTCATTTGGAGCTAAACTACTTTCCATGATGCAGTTTGGCTGCTGTCAGATGAAGCAGCCTCAGTGTGCTAGACAGGGCCCATTTCAATTAAATGCTGCTTTCATATGCTTCAAAAGACGAGTGCAATAATGATGTTTGTCAAAGGAAAAACTGCAGCAAACTATTACATGCAGAACATCTGTACTGTGCAGCTCTTTCTTTGCTGGAGTTTATTGACTATTAATTTGATGCATGTATCTTTTAAAGAACGTGAAGTGTATTTCTGTTCAGGGACTTTTCTTTTTCTCCTTCTCTTTTGCTTTCTCTCCTGCTTTCTACCTTACATATCTTTTATTGTTCTTTCACTTTCGCTCTTTCATCTTTCCTCTTTCTTCTCTTTCTTCCTTTCTTCTCTTTCTTTTCTGCCTTTCTGTGTTTTTCTATTTCTTTTCCCTTCCTCCCTTCTTCCCTCCTCTTCCCTCCCCTTCCTTCCTTCTTCCCACTGTAACTGATCCCACAGCCAGTAGCTGATCCAATAAACCCTGTCTCTTCTAGACTCATGTTCCTAAAGCTAAGAAGTTGAGGAACATGTCCCCAAAAGGCATGAAAAGCAGCAGGTAAGACAAAAGGATTTTTCTAACCAGCAAACCTGGAACTGTGATGAGGTGGGAAGAATTTCTAATTAACAGATCAAGTACTGAAAGGACGATAAACTCTGATCTACATCATGAATGCTACTTATCTTCACCAAAAATGAACTTTTCAAGTCAAAGGTAACACACAAATGGCTTTACTGTGAACAAAATACTTTATCTGCAATAAGAAACCTCATGCTTATTAAGATTTTACACTTTCCAGTTTACCAGCATATGATCATCCACAGGTTTTTTGTTCAGAACTGTGCTCAAACAAGGTTCTATATCTAAGCATGTTCATCACCTCAATAACCTCAAGGGAAATACTCACATGCTTAGAGTTAATCATGAGTTCAAGTCTTTCAATAAATGAGGACCATAAGGGAAACATTTAGATCTCTCATGGAAAAAAACCACATTTTCACATTAAAATATGCTAATGACAAGCAATAGGCAGTTATTTCTGTGTGTACTTGTCCAGATCCTCTGCTGGGATAAACAGGTTGTCATGGACTCTAAGGAAATTGTCCCAATGAACACAAACTGAAAATCAAGTGTTAGGATTTGTAATCCTTCATTTTTTATTATTTTTTCAATCCTAGATATTTCTTTGCAAGACAAGCTACTAGTGGATATACTACCTTTAAGCTACCAGTGCATGAAAATACTTTTATAAACTTTTTGTTTTTCTCTAAGCATATGACTGGGCAGTTCACCAAACTCCTACTGCAACCTTCTGTTTTCAGCCCAAAGACCAGGTTTCAAATCCAGTGTTTCTCAGGGACAACACCTAAATTTACCACCATCATTCTGCATTGCTGTTTTGCCATAATCTTTGCTATAAGAAAACACATCCAAACCTTTTAGCACAGCCTTGGAGGAGTCCTTGAGGTGAGCTGATACAACCCAGGGTTCTGAAGGAGGTCCCAGTTTGTCAACCCTTTGACCCTGAGAGGAAGAACAAAAGAGAATTCAGGTCTTGTCTCCTCCAGGAGAGGAAAGAAAGTTACAGTGGTTTTAACAACTGTAATAATGTTTTAATGACCAGTTTGCATCTACAGGTCACATGTTACAAACATCACAAAGTTTACCATAACTCTTTCAGATGAAATGACATCACAGAATGGTTCAAATTGGAAGGCACCACAAGTGGGTCATGTGGACCAACCTCCCTGCTCAAGCAGGGTCATCCTAGACTACATAGCACAGGATTATGTCCAGGTGGTTCTGGAATATCTCCAGAGAGGGAGACTCCACACGCTCTCTGGGCAATCTGTTGCAGTGCTTGGTCACCTGCACAGTAAAGTTCTTCCTCATGTTCAGGTGGAACTTCCTGTGCATCAGTTTCTGCCTGTTCCCTCTTGTCCTATTGCCTGGCACCACTGAGCAGAGCCTGGCTCCATATTAAAAATATCAAATATCAAAATAATACAGAATTAATAGAACTATCCATCCACAGAGGGGTAAATCCCACCTTTCTGTCCAGGAAAATAATTTTTGGCTGTACAGGAAGTTGCTTCTCAATTTCTCCATCTGAGGGCTGCACCTGAATAGATATCTTGTAAGGTCTCACATACAAGCATGTTTCCAAATGTTGTCTGCTTCCATTTCTTTCACATGCAAAGGAATGAAAAAAAAAAAAAAACTTTAAAAAAGGATCAGAAAAATAATATTATTAAAATACCCCAAAAAAGTCCCAGAGTCCCATTCATACCTAGGAATGACATGATATTTTCCGTCCCTGTTTTCTACCTTAGTGATGCAAGTGGCAACTCTTAGTGTCTGTTATGAATAGGAAGGAGCACCATACCAAACTCCTACTAATTTGCCTTCTCCTAGCACTTTGATTGCTTGGGTGAGAGCTGCATGTAAGGAAGTAGGAAATAGCAATTTCCAAGCAGAAATCAGGACCAAATAAAAAATCCTTTTGTTCTAATGCCCAGATTGTAGATGGCAAATTGAGCAATGAACAAAATAATTTATGTCCCTGGTATAACATTGGAAGTATGTGGCAGAGACAGGGATTTTATGGATTCAGGAACCCAATGCCTCAGCCACAAAGATACCATTGCAGTGCACTTATAGCAGTGGAGACTGCAAATGTTTCCTGTCCAGCAGAAAAATTTTCAGTGAAAATGTTTGAGCTCCTCTAAGAACAAAGTTTCAGTTCCTCTGCACAAACGTAGCACTTAGAGGGCTTTTTCTGCATTTCTTTTTCCTGCCAACACCTTCAGCATCTGCATTTCAGTCTGAAGACTGAAGTATAGCAGTTACAGACACCCCCTTGAAAGACATTGGCTTTTCCAAGCCTGAAATTTAAATTAGAGCATCCCAGGAGAGCACTTTTGCATTTGAATAAAGAATCAACACTTTATTCTGAGCCTGGATCATTTCATTCCCTCTCCCAGTGCTTTGTGTCATTTACTATCTCATATATATATATATATATA
>NW_008666234.1:6077-8114 GCF_000695815.1 Acanthisitta chloris | reverse complement strand
GCTCGGGGCAAGGTGCGAGGCTGTGCCGGCGTGGGAAGCTCCTGCCCCTCTCCTCGGCTGGCTCAGCGCGGGGTGAGCCCGAGCTCGGGAGGTTTCCCCCGCCCGGGGAGCGCCGGCACTGGCAGCATCTTCTGCCGGGCGCGATCGCTGCCAGCGAGTGACCAAACCCCCGCGCGGCAAAGGGAGTTCCCGACAATTGTCAGCCAGGAATTCAGAGCCGAACAAAAGGAACACAGTCCTGCAAAGTTGGTCAGCTAAAGACACTCTCTGAATGCGTTTCTGGGAGTGTTTCAGGTCGGATCAGAGCATGGCTTTGTGGAAAATTCCCTAATTGCTCTCGCTTCCCACGTCTTGTTTTTAAATCGGGGAGTGATGCTGGGACTGAATCAGAGGGAAATCCGACCGAAAAACGGGCTGCAAACACACCAGTGTTCAATCCACAGCACCTGACCAGTCCAGCCCAAAGGAAAACCCCTTTTATGCCACCGAGTGAGCAGCAGTTGCCCATCACTGCTGCAAGGTCAGCTCCCCCCGGGGTCACCCCACTTCTGACACTGACCCCACACTCCCCCAGCCCAGGGGAGAACCTTCCGCACCCCAGCACCCAGCTGCTGCCCAAAACCCAAATCAAAAGCCCTGGTACACCACCAGAACTCGATTTTCAGTGTTAGACAACCACTGTCAGGCTGGTGGGAGCACAGTGCTGGTGGAAATTTTTGATGTCCTTTAACATCAGCTCTTCCCAAACCACATGCTCATGGAGAGTCACTGTGGGATTCAGGCACTGAGCTGGACCTGGTTAAACTCCTGTCATTGCCATCCCTGGATGACCACGGGGATTCACCTCATTCAGCTCTCCCCATCTAAACTTCTGCCTTCTGGTCCAAGCCTGGATGGTCCAACCCAGCAAGACCAACAAGAGAGACATGTTCCTTCCCAAAGTGATTCACCCCAAATGTCCAGTGTCAAAGGGAATCCTGTCCTCAGCTCCTCTGTGGTTCCTCACCCCTCCACAAACTCCTCCTCTTGCTGTGGTTTGATGCTTTGGCTGCCCAGGCCAGGGAGCATCTCTGCCCACATGCACCTTCACACTCAGCCCAGGCTCCCACGGGCCACACTGAGGAGGGAGAAGGTGTGAAGGAACATGGTCATGGTGGTGTCATGGTCACTCATGACATCCAGGGTGGCAAGTCTGGGATGAACCCAGAGACAGACACAGCTCCTGCCCTGCAGGACCCAGCAGAAGTGCTCCCAGACAGCCACACAGATGAGGGTGTTCAACCCCACACATTCCTCTCTGTCTCTCCCCATCCTTTTTGACCTTGTAGATCTTGCAGTTTTAGGGCATTTTTCTTATTATTCTTTATGGGGTGAAAACAGGGAGGGGAGGTGTCCCCTGCAGTGATTAATATTAATTTCTGAGATAATTAGCTGTTCTCAGCCAAATTCAGGTCCTTATCAAATGTCAGTGAATCTGATCATATCACACTGAAGGCAGAGATAAGTGTTCCAGAGCTAAAGGGACACTGTACAGTGCTGGCAGCCTCACCATTTCTTGCTGGATGTGTATAAGTATGTTTTGCTGTTGGTATTTGCAATACTTTAATAAGACTTGGAATAAATGGCATGAGGAATTCCAGACTCAAAGAAAACAAGGCCATTGTGGTTTTTCTTCTCTACAATGTCTTCTCAGACCCTGGGGAGAGGTTTACATGTCTGTGCACCTGTGAAACATCATCTCCTCCAAACCATCAGGTGGATTTGACTCTCACAAGTGTCAGGAGGAATGTAAACAGAGAGGAGTGTTTGGGTGCTTTGGGGATCTCAGGTCAGGTGGCCAAGCTTTAATGCAAGATGATAATGTGGATGATGCACCCACAGAAGTATATGAACACCCAGTTCTCCTAAACTCAGTTCTGCTTTGAACTAGGCTAAACCACAGTTCCTCATGAGGTTTCCTGTCTTATCTCTGTTTACAAGCAAAAAACCCAAAGGTATTTCTCTTAAAGCCCAAAAGGGTAATTGAGTCTGGGAGCA
>NW_008666234.1:0-6055 GCF_000695815.1 Acanthisitta chloris | reverse complement strand
TCAGCAGCACTCAAAGCCTCTGATGGGAATGGACTGGGAATTGTGCTGATACTGCATGAGTCAGAGCAGAGCCCAGCTCAGCAGGATGAGCAGGAGTGGGAAAGAGCAGGATGCTGTTTGAGCTCACCGTGGCAGTGAGTCAGGGAGGGCAGGCTGCAACCCCCAGCTGCATCCCAAAGGATGCTCTGGGCCCCAGGTGAGTTGTCAGCACCTGCATGGCATGACATGAGACACAACTGGAGCAGTGTGTGACACCAAGGTCTGTTCCCACCCACCTCCACCAGCTGGGACCCAACTGGCTCTGCCTGTGTACATTTTGTCTTGGCTGCTAGGGAAACCTGGCAATTTCCAGCCAGAGCAGGAGTGCCAGTGGATGGATGGGCATTGTGCATCACATGCCAACCTCCTCTCAATTTCCAGGCACCAGGTAGGACTTGCTCTGCTAACACCTAGGGAGATACCCTGTGCAACCACCAACCTGTCCTTGTGCTCCAGGAGCAGGACAACCACTCTCAGCAGGCTCCACACTGTCTGCAACCCTCTTCACATCCAGAACAGTAACTTTACAACTGTGGGAGCCAGAGGAGTTTAGCCTCACTTCAAAATGAGAGTTTTAGTTGCTGTAGCCAGAAGACTGGTGTTGTGATAGCATGTGCCATGGTGTGACACTTCACTCCTCTCCTGGGCTGCGGCCCATGGCAATGCTCAAATTACCACAGACTCGTTCCACAGCCTCTGCTCCCGAGATTTCCAGATCAAAGGCACTGCAGAGGCAGAAGAAGCATGTAAACACTTGCATTATCATGCTCTTTCTGGGGAGGGGAGCAGCATTTGGCTCAGAGCCTGGGCAGATACACCCGACATATCTCAGGTTCTCCATCTGCAGAAGAAGGGACCAACTTTGTCTGGTTCACAAAGATATTGCAGAGGTTCACCATGTCCTGGACTCAACCCACCACAGCCCAGAAGATGAGAATCACTCTTGGCTCCTTAACTAATCATAGGAGTGAGATCCTGTGAAACCCCCTCATATACTGCCATAACCTAAACATCTGCTGGGCTTTAGTCAGCAGACCAAGGGAGATGTCTACCTGGAGCCTCAAACAGCCTACCTGGTTTCAGCCTTGGAGGTGGATCTCATCCTAGGCTCTGCTAACTACATGGACCAGAATGCGAGCAGAGATATCTGCTGACATTAGCCAAGTAGATGTAAATGGCTTAATTTAGGTGCCTGGCTACTACCCAGTAGTGGGGAAAAAAAAAAACCCCAAAAGCATTATGTTCAGTCAGGTTGTTGGCTGAGCATCCTAGAAACAGCTGAATTCCATGGTATATATTTGAACCCTCAGCTTTCCTCTTGCTCATCCTTTGTGGGTACATCCAAGCTGGGAGAAACCCCATTCTGCTCTGTGCTGGTGCAGCCTCACCTTGAATATTGTGTGCAGTTTGGGGCATCACAACATAGCAAAGATATTAGAGAACATCCAAAGGAGGCAAATAAGGTGGTGAAGGGCCTTGAGGGGAAGCCACATGAGGAGTGGCTGAGGCACTTGGGCTGTTCAGCTGGAGAAGAGGAGACTGAGCACAGAGCTCATGGCTGGATACAACTCCCTCAGGGAAGGAAGTGCAGGGACAGCTCTGAGCTCTTCTCTCTGGGCCCAGGGACAGGACCCAGGGAATGGGCTGGAGTTGTGTCAGGGAGGGTCAGGCTGGAGATTAGCAACTGGTTCTTCTTTCCCCAGAGGTGTTTGGGCACTGAACAGCTCCCAGGGCAGTGTCACAGCCCCAAGGCTGACAGAGCTCCAGAGGTGTTTGGCCAATGCTCTCAGCACAGGGTGTGACTGTCAGGGATGTCTGGGCAGGGCAGGGGTTGGACTGATGATCCTAGTAACCTTCAGGGTGGGGATGGCAACGCAGAGACAAGTTGTGCTGCCTGTACCAGTCCTGAAAATGGAAGGGGTTTGGATTTGGACCCACTGCTCTGGGATTCAAACAGTTCCATCTCCTCCTGCCCACGGCAGCCCAGGACAATAGCTGCGGGTCAGCCCAGCGCTCCCTGCCCCCGCTGACCTGGGACTGGTCATTGCACTCACCGAACAAAGGTAGCATCCCGTGTTGCCATGGCAACACCCGAGGCTGCAGCATCACAGGAGGGAGGGGAAAACATCGCAGTCACAGCCCAGGGCTGCGCTGAAATCTAGCTTATATTTAGAGCGGGCGGCGCGGGGAATACTGATGAATATTTAACGCTCCGAGTGCCTTTCACGCTCGCTCCTTTATTTGTGTTGCATACTTCCCACAAGCACAACATTCGCTTCCAAACGCTGTGATTATTGCTACTGTGCTTCTCTCTCGTCACTGCCTCTCCCTCCTCATTGCTGCTCCAGGTTTCCTCTGCCTCTCAGGCAACCAAACTCTTCCTGGCTCACCCAAACACAGGTGAAACCTGTCCTACGAGAACTGGTCCCTTCTAGGGCTTTTGGGTTTTTTTCACCCTCATTACAAATAACCTCTTTCAACAACCAGTTCTCTGTGTTGCAGAAAATGAATGAACCAATCAATCAATCAATCACACTTTGCTTCATTCATACAGGGAAAAACACACACCTGAATATGTCCTGAAATTCCTTTCCTCTGTCTCTTTTCCCCCTCAATGGTGAACAGTTTTAAAAAAAAAAAGGGGGTCAAACTACCCAGAAACCCAAATGATGAATATTTTTATGCATATTTTGCACTTTAAAGAGAGGCAAAGGTGCTGGGCATGGTGGTGAGTCCCACCCACTCCTGCCCAGGCTCTGTAGGTGGATTTGGCACCTCCTGGTGATGAGCAAGCTGATGGTTTGTCAGGATGGCAAAGGCAGCAAGCCCAGCACTGTCTGGGGTGGCACAGGTGCCCAGCCAGGAGAGCAGCTCAGAGCATTGCCAGCCTGGGCACTGCTGTCTCCAGGAGGTGTTGGGAGGACACAGACTGCAGGCTGTGCTGACCACAGGGTGCATCCTCTCTGGGACAGCACTTGTCTTCAGCCTCCTGAAGCTACAGAGTAAGTCTAGCTGTTTAGCTATAGATTAAGCTCCCTGTTAGCTATAGATTCAGTGATTGAACCATGTGGCCCATCAGACCTCATTTGAAGCAATGCCCTGGCACGTACCAAGCTTTGTTCTCAGAAAGGTCACATCCTCAGCAGTGATTTCAGGAGTGACATGTGCTCTTCTTACCAGCCAGTGGCAAGGCACTGGGGGCTTTTTTTTCGAGCCTAGCAGCCCTGCAAAAGCTGCTGGGATCCTGCAAGCTTCTCTGTGTGCTCCCTGCCTGGTGCCATGCCAAGGCAGCGTGGGCACAAATCAGCTGGCAGCCCTGGTGGTGATGCCAGGGGAGGAACAGTGCTGAGCTGGGTGTGCTGCTTTGGCAGCACTGAGGAACTGGAGCTATGTTTGTTTGTTTCTGCTTGTAGGGCATATTTTCAAAATGGAGAAAGGTTTTCCTCTCCAAGACTGCCATGCAATCCTTTGAGATCTGACCTGTGGCTGCAGAGGGAGAGAGATTTGCCTCTGGGGAGGGAAAAGGGGACAGACCATGCTCTTTGCAAGCTGTTCCACTGATGCAGCATTTGCATGAGTAAGTGCTGTTCAAATCCTTTGCCAGCTTACCCTTGTATGGCACCAATTCTAGTCAGGGCTGGAAACACCAGTTACTATTCTGGAGCTCATCTTTAAGGCTCTAATGACCTGATTTTTCCAGAAGAGTTAGGCTTTTTCCACGAAAGCAGTAGGATGACTATTAAAGTCTCCAGGTGTTAATAAGACTGATTTGGCTGCTTTCCTGATCTGGGTGGCAGACATCAAAAAATAATCTCTGAAGACTGTAGGTCATTGTACAAGTCTGAGAGATAGAGAGGGATTTACAGCACAGCCAGTTCAGCTCCTGCCCTGCTTGACAGGACCATCAGGGTCTGTCCATCCTCTTCCAACAGCTGAAAGGGATTTATTTATCTCTGTGACACATCAGTGATCTCAGCCATTGTCACCATGATTCCTGTTCAGCCAATGTGGCAGTTTAGGGGAGAAAAGCTGCCTCTCCAGCACATGAATGAACCAGCCCAGCAGAGGTGGTGGCTGCTGTGTTTGAAGATGTCATTCAGTTCAGTGTGGTCACTGTGACCAGGCTCTGGCTTGGTGACCTGGGCAAGGCTCTGATCATAGAATCATAGAACCAACCAGGTTGGAAGAGACCTCAAAGATGACCAAGTCCAACCCTACCGTGGTCACTATTCCATGGCACCAAGTGCCACATCAGTCTCAGCTTGAAAACCTCCAGGGATGGTGAATCCACCACCTCCCTGGGCAGCACATTCCAATGCCTGAGCACTCTCTCTGCAAAAAATCTCTCGCTAATCTCCAACCTAACCCTCCCCTGGCAGAGCTTGAGTCTGTGCCCTCTTGTCCTGCTGCTGGTTGCCTGGGAGAAGAGACCAACCCCCACCTGACTCCAACCTCCTGTCAGGGAGTTGCAGAGGGTGAGAAGGTCTCCCCTGAGCCTCCTCTTCTCCAGGCTGAACCCCCCCAGCTCCCTCAGCCTCTCCTCATGCCACTTGTGCTCCAGTCCCTTCCCCAGCCTCGTTGCTCTGCTCTGGACCTGCTCCAGCCCCTCAATGTCCCTCCTGAGCTGAGGGGCCAGAGCTGAGCACAGGATTCAAGGTGTGGCCTTCTTTTTTCTTGCCTTCATCCTGGCTCACCAGGAGGACCTACAGATGCTTTGAGGATCTACAGATGAAAGCTGGAAGCTGTGGAGATTGGGTTTACAGACTCAAATGGATGATCACTGTGCTGAGTCTCTGCCCCAGCAGAGAAAACAGCTCTGGCTGTCCTGGCAGGTACAACAACCTGAGCATCCTGCCTAGTCTCCTGCAAAATGTACTGGGAGTATGATGGAGCTTCCTTCCCTAAATAGCAACTGAGCTATATTTTCCTTTTGCTGCTAGGTGTGTTTGTTACTCTGGACCTTAACAGGCAAAACACACACAAAGCCTTTTGCTAGAGCATTAGGGCTATGTATGCATTTTCAACAGTCAGGTGATTTATTCATCCACTTCAGCAGCCATTCAGACAGGGCAGGATGTAGAAAGCAGCAAACACTGAGTGTGTTTGGTTTGCAGGAAGAAATCAACAGAACAGGATAAGAGCAGCTGTTTTGCCAAGGTAAAGGACTCTGCTGCCTTCCCTGGTGATATCTGTCAAATCAACCTGTTTCCAAAGCCACAGCTCTGCTAAAGCACAGCTCTTAGGCTCTCAGTTAGACACCTGATTGTAGCCACTCCATGTCTGTAAAAACACACCCTCTGCAGCACTGTGACTCCCAAACACTCTGTGAACTCTGGTGAATGCACTCGATGCTCTGTGAACACATCTCTGTGTGCTGGGAGAGGAGCTCAGCTCCTGCAGGGCAGACAAGGCTTCTGACCAAGGTTTCATTGGTCTTGGAAAGAAGATGAGAGCTAAAGAGGCTCAAAAGTCCATTCAGCTCATTCAAACACTTGGTCCTCTCAAACCCTTTCATCCCCCAGGGTCAGTCCCTCGGGCCAGGGACTCTAGGGAGTCTGCAGAGGTTCTAGCTCCTTTTGGGTGCTTCTCTCACTGTATGAACTATAGTCACATAGATCTTGTTTCTGATCCTAGGTCTCCCTACTGTCTCGTTTCACCATCTTTACTGGGCTAATGGGACATTTATCCATCTCCCAGAATGTCAATAAAGATGTAAAACAGTGATGCCTGCACAGAATCCCCAGGAAGGCACAGGAGAGCTCTGCATACAATGAATATATATCACAGCCTGTTTTCAGCCTAAGCAACAATCCCCACGTACATCAAAGCCTCATCTGAATTCATATCTGATGCTGGATTTCATGCCACTATTGCATGCTATTCAAACTCAAGGGCCCCAATATTTCTTTCTCTGGAAACAGCAACAAAACTCACCAAGATGGGTCAATATTCAGAGGTGGAATTCATCTCAGCTGACTTTAAACCATGAAATCATAGGATTTTAGGGGGTGGAATG
>NW_008666233.1:0-5770 GCF_000695815.1 Acanthisitta chloris | reverse complement strand
CTCCCGGTCCCCTCTGCTGCCTCCCGGTGCCGTGTCCTGCCGCTCCGTGCCGCGGTCCCTGCGGTCGCTGCGGGGCCAGGAGAGGTCCTGCTCGTTGTGCGGCTTGGGTCGGGCACGGTCTCGCGGCGGAGGTTTGGAGCAGCCTCGTGTGGTTGTGGAGTGTTTGGCCATAAGCACAAAAAGAGTTCAGGGTGTTATCTCCCCTTGCCGAAAGGAATTTGGTGCAGGCAAACTGACTGCAGCTTTTGGGAGGGTTTCTGTCACACCTGAAGATGCGCTGGTAGAAATAGCCACTCTGTATCTCACATGTCCAAGAGCATTATAAGTCCAAGTGCTCTCATAAGGTCTGACCCTCTCTGAGGCCTTGGGCAGGTGGAAGGTTCTGTGCCTACAGAAGTTCTCACTGGAGCTGAGTGGAATTATTTCCTTCATTCCTGTGTGCAAAATGTCTGTTTCTATGTGCTTGTGCTTTCTATGTTCTTGGATAGAAGCTTAGTATGTAAAAAAAGGAAAAAGGAGTCAGTGAGTAATAAATAATAAATTAATAACCAAGGGTTGTGTTACCCTTGGTTATTAATTTATTCTTAAATGGGGAACAGAGCTTGGATTCATCTCTTTTTTACAGCACCTTTCTAGCACAGCTTTGTATAAGTAGGCACAGTTGCTGCCTTAGGATTCAAGTGGTTTTAAGTACTACCATTAGATGATGTCAGTGCAGTGTTGCTCAGGTCAGTGAGGCTGTAAGTGTGCACACAGATGCATTTCATGTCAAACCTCTGGATTGTGTTATGCTGGTTTTGCACAAGTTGCCTGAGTGGAATTCATGTCACTGTTAAGATACAAACTGCATTTGGTATTGCTCCATTTGATGGATCCATCACAAATAACAGGCACCAACTTCTGCTTTGTCCAAATCTAACAGATAACATTGCAGGGCAGAGAGTGCATTTGTGTAGTGCAGGTTTGGAACTGTAGTGAAATGGAGAAATTCAGGGGCAGGTAAGCAGCAATAAGAAGGTGTCATGTTATAGACCTCAGCTGTAATTTATTTTTGTTTTTAAATTACGACATCTTAGGCTTTCCATGGGACAGGAGAAAGCTGATTTATTCTCACGGGAGGGTTATTGGTTTCTGTGGAATATTATTAACCAGAAAGTTTTCCTCTTAAAAGCAAAGCAAACACCGCAAGCCCATCACAAAACACAACTTTACATGGGTCTACATTATCATAACATTTAAATATAAAAATGATGTTCTGGAGCTTGAGGTATTAGACTGGAAGATAAGATATTTGGACATAGTTGTTGGCCCAACCACAGATTTATTCTATGGTGTTACTCAGTTTTCTTTTTCTTCCCATGCTTTCATTTTCTAACTTCCCAAGGGAAAAATGATCCTTTTTTGACTCTTACTTTTCATAGTTACTTGCCATAAATTCTCATGGACATGGGCTGTCATCACTAAATATGCACAGCACATATAATCTTTCAAATTTAGGAATAATCTGTTAAAAAAATACGTATGTTAAAAAAATCATTAGCTATTTGCATGCTTTAGGATTTAATACAGAACCTTTGCATGTTCTACCCAAATGCTTCTAAAGGGATTTGGGCCCAGTGGGTGTGTACAAGAACCTGTGCTGAAAGCTGTTTTGCACTAATTTAAAACTGCCTGGAACTCTTCAGAAGTGCATAGAGGTTGCCTTAACTGCACATCTTGGTGTGAACCGAATTTTTTTTGTCTGCTGGACAGGGCCTACCCCTTTCAGAAAACATTCAGATAATGTTTCACAGAATAGGAATTTCTCATACAAAATACAGGTCTTGTTTCCTTTCATTAGCTTTGTTTTAGCTCTTTGCAGCTTGCTGGAGGAGGCCAAAAATACTCTATTTCCTCCCAGGGATTTGTTGCACACAGTGTGGAGTGGTTATTGAACTGAACTTCTGAAACTTGCATTACTTCAATCACTTTGTGAAACCAACGTATTTTTTTCTGGCTACAGCTATGTTTTCCCTAACTCAGTTCAGGTGATTATTAGGGTGAGATTTCAGACTGTCCTCTTCTGTTGCCCCTCCTGGAGCTCAGGAATGCGTTTGTAGTTCTACTGTGCAAATTTTCAGGGTGGTGGCAGCATTTGTTTTGGGAAAGAAGCTTCAATACAACTGGTTCAGCAAGTTTTATCTGGTTAGGGGTTTTTTTATCCTGCTTTTTTTCAGGAAATTACTGAGACAAAATACTTAGAACTCATAAAAACACACTTGTTATTTTTCAGATTAGAACGACATGTGAAAGTAAACTGCAGGATGGAAAAAATATGTCTAATTTTGTTTTTTAATGATGAATGTGTAGTAACAAAGAATTTTTAGGATTTTTTAAAGGAGAAACACTCTTAAAATATGAGCAAAACTAGGAAAGAGTTCCTTGTAAAAGAACTGTATATGTAGGTACATTTCATGTTAAAATGGAAAAATTTCACCTCAGTTCTCTAGTCCTCAAGAGAATTTTTCAGCAATAGATAGAATATCTTGATATGTTTGAAAATAGAAGGCAGCAAACCAGATTCAAATCCTCTCTGTAAAGGCACACTGTGTGCGCACGGATGGGAGGGGAAGCACAAATACATTTTAGTGCCTTTGCATTTCAACTTTAGAGGAGAAAAGGGTCTGTGACATGATTGCACTGAAATGTGTCTTCTTGCTTGTGTTGGGGAAACTTTTAAAAATTCCAGATAGTGAAAACCACCTGCTAAAGAGACAATAAATGTTTTAGCATTCCTTATCTGTCATGTTCTGTATGTGTCGGTATACCTTTGTTATTGAACAATTGAAGTGATTATTGAAATAATGCCACTTCTTTGCAGGTTATGTAGTTTTGCACAAAGTATTTCTTCTTTCCTTTCAGGTTCAAAACCCCTGAAGATGTGTGAAATGCAGCCACCACCTGAGCATCAAGGTCATGCCATTGGGCAGTTAGTTGCTCCCCAATATGCCAGACACCACTTTCAGGACAGAGGCCCTGACAGTCCAGATGGAGATGGGCACAGCCAGGGGCAACGAAAAAGGTAGTTAAAAAGATTCCATAACAGGTGATGAGTACGAAACATATTTTTCACTGAATGGAGCAGAGGGGTCAGGCCCAAAAAAGTCACTTTTTAGTAGTACCATTGCAGACTAAGGCCGAAGTTTTTGTTCACAGCCATACCAGACAGTTCTGAAGATGTCTTGTGGTAACTAGAGGACAAGCATTGGCACAGTCAGATTACACATGGTTTTTATTTTCTGATGCAAGGCTTAAAAATGGCTATTTAACAGTATACTGTGATACACTGTCAGGTGGAATGATCTCCTCTTGCCCACTTCTACTGTATTTTTCTTCTTTTGTTTGTTGACAGAAGCTTGACAAAGGTGAGATGTAATTGTTTTAGAGATTAAAAGCCTATTACCTGTTGAGCAGCTGGAGCTGACTGAGCCACTCAGACCTGCTGAAAGAGGGAGGCCCGGTTCTTGGCTGTGTGCTTTAATTACCTTGTGAAGTCTTTGGTGCTTATTGGGGCCCTCTGTGTGCCAATTAACTCTTAAATCCATTGGGGAAAAAATTGGAAGCAGGATAGTGTCAGAGTAACACAGCGTAACTGCTGTGGGGGAGGTGGGAAGAAGGAAGATCTGCTGGTTCCAGGCAAGGCTAAATATTAGATTGGCTGAAGTATTCTGGACTCAGGGAAACAGTGATGTTACCTCTTGTAAATCACAGCAAGGCCCCTGGGTTAGCCAGCAGCCTCCTGGTTACAATTCCTGGGTGTAAGTGGGCTGCTTGGAAGACATTCTGGCTACCCAGGTCTCCTGGATAAATATGTCATAATTCCAGCCTTGCAATGATGTTTGGGCCTCTGTTTATGCTTGATGAATAGTTCTGTCATTAGGAACTAATTTTAGGGTGTAAATAGTTTTGTATGTGAACTCTGAAAAACAGACCCTTACTACTGAAACAGCGTAGGCATTCCTCTTTTTACTGCTGCCTGGGAATTTGCACAGGAGGACTACAAAGGCAACTAATCTTTCCTTATGTTCCAGATACCTAGCAAGGAAGTTCTTCTACCTGTGGGCAGAAATGACATTTGGACAAGTTCTCCCTTCCAGAGCCAGGTAGATATAATTACAGATCCCAAGAGTGGGTTTCTTTTCTTTCTTTTTTTTTTTTTAATGACTTAATGGTAAACCTTTGGGCTAAGAGAGTACTGGCTGCCAGGAAAATAATTGGATTTAGTTTGAGATCACTGAAGGTTTTCTTTAAGTGTCCTTCTCGCTCTTGCTTTTTTGTTTAATAGTTTGGTTAAACTTTGCTAACTCAATTCTTAGGAATTGTGGTGTCTTGGTGAAGCTGAACTGTCTGTGGATATGAACGATGGGGAGTGATTGTGATACCTGCTTGAATTTTATCCATTTCTCAAAGTTATGACAAGGGAGATCTTGAAATTCAGTTCATTTTACTGTTGTCACTGTTGTTTTAAGGTATGTGTGTTTATGTTTGGTGTTTGTCTTACTTGGAACTACCTGTGGCAGATAACTTGTTTGTTGTTGGTGTTTGTCAGCTACTGAAACCCAAAGCTGTGATACTCTTCTCTTGTTTTGCTTTAATTTGCATGTTCATTCTTGCTTGACCACACCCTTGGGAACTGAAGCAGTTCCCAGTGGGAAGACCTGCATTTATTGCATATGCAGTAAGATCAGGCTCTTAGTTATTCAGTTTCATTGTTCTGTTTCAAATATATCCTGCAGCTGCCTCAGTTGGTAAATGGAAGCTGTGCAGTGAACCTCACCATTTTTGCTGTCCCATCTACTGAATTGGCACTGTTTTGGCTGTCTATAAATTCAGGACAATGATTGTTTTATTTTTAAAAGTGGAAATGCATTTTATAAAGATCAGCAAGGAACAGAAGCAAAAATGAATTGCCTTTTTAGATTTACAAGTCCCCAGCTCTCCATAGCTTTTGTTTGCAATGTTCTGTTAATGCACCAAGTCCAAAAAATAACATATAGCTCATTTCTTTATTTCTTTTTTTTTTTTTTCTCTTTTCTGCTTGAGTGCTTGGAATGACTTAGCAACTTGGCTTGGGGTAGGTGGCTATGAATCACAGCTTGTGAGAGGATTGCTATGTGTTTCACTGGAGGAAGTCTAGGTATTCTGGGCCTAATCCTGTTGTTATTACAGACACGACCAATTTCCTGAAGCTAATGGGATAGTTATGATCAAAAGTGCAAGTCTGGTCTTGTGTGCTTGTTGTTTGTTAGTTTGTGTGTTTTCTTGGGTCCTTCCATTTAACTTTTCTTCATCACAAATAGAAACAGATGAGAATTTTGCAAGTATTCATACTCCAGTCAGTGATGATTTCAGTCTTCCTATATTTGAATTTTTAATTGTTTACAATTCAGTTGAAATGTGCCATTACTTCTTCCCTGGCCTGGTATGTGTAAATCTGGGTGTAAAACCAGAGATTGTTCTCCTGAGGTTAAATATTCTGAAGGTCATATATGACTTGTGAATCCATTTTGTGCATGGCTCAGCTTCCATTGGGATGAGAAGATACACAAGCAGAACATGAACAGCTTAATTTTTAGCATAATAATGTGCAACTGACTGAAGTTGCTCCTGAGCCTATTGAAGTGTTCTTTGGGAAGACTTGAAATTTGGGATGGCTTAATACCAGCATGCTGTTCCTACAAAAATGATGAAAACATCAAAGCAGGATAAATTCTGATGTAGCTTTTGTGTT
>NW_008666232.1:34762-35946 GCF_000695815.1 Acanthisitta chloris | reverse complement strand
GGTGCGGGGGGTGCTCGAGGCGTGCACAGCTGCGCCGCGGGGCCCCTGCCAGCTCTGTCGGAGAGTTTCCTTGAGCAGCAGTGGGCAAGCAGGTCCTTTACACGTGGTGAGGTGACACGTTGTGTCTTCTAACTTGGAAGTAAAGATTGATAAAGCTCACTTGACACCAGCTGAAGACTTCAGTATGCGCTGCACCTTTGTGCCCAAAGGAGCATCTCTTAATCCGGGAGTAGTTTATCTTGCAGCCAAGTGTGGGCCAGCACTTGCACACTGCAGCTTGCTGTGAGTTTGATGTAGGTGAGCCCTTGGGAGTTAGAGTGTCTTCATTAAGCAGTGAAATCTGGAACTGACATGATGCTTCTCAGATTTCCATGCTGATTTTCCTATTTTTCCTCTCAGAGCTATTATCCAAGTGCATAAGAAACAGCATACTCTCAGTATTTCATACAAAATATAGTTATTCTCTAGAAGAAGATGAAGCAAAATGTAAAAGTGGTCATAACTGTCAAGATGTGTCACAGCATATGTGTATGGTACAGTGTTAGGACTTGAAGCAATTAATGTTTCATTGTAGTTAATAATTCAATAATGTTAGCATGTGAAAAGCCCAAATAATTGTTTTAAATGCTAAATTCTTAGAAATGAGGAGACTTGGATATACTGAGAAACTAAATCTCAAGTGAATGGTATAGGTTATGTGCAATCTCTGTTTCAAAAATGGTATTTTTGTGTGTGTTTGGATACCTGTTTCAGGAAGTGAGGGTGGTGCTTTTTGATACCTCTCACATTTGACTCCTGTGTGGTGTTTTCCTGTCTTGCAGTAAGTTTTGTTGGACGCACAAAAGCATTATTAGAAAACAATGTCCCTTGACTTTGATAGCGGAACTCTACAAACTCAACATGAAGATGAAGAATATGACCAAGAAGATTATGCAAGAGAACAAGAGGTGAAAAAGGATAAATAATTTAATTTGGAAGCTTGTGTATTTAGCTTCTTCCTGTGTCTCTCTTTTAAGTGTTTAAGTTTGTCTTTGGTAAGAGCAAAAGAGTGCAGACTGTGCCGCTCCTGCAAAGCATAACATGTAAAGAGATAACGAGATGCTTCATCTTAAAATCCTCGTTATGTCATATGTAGTGGCTGGAAGACTGTTAGTCCTTGCCTGATCAAATGCAAAAGGCTAAAA
>NW_008666232.1:15846-34751 GCF_000695815.1 Acanthisitta chloris | reverse complement strand
TTCAGCAGGTGCTAAATCTGAACAGATTGTGTATTTCTCAAGTTACCTAATAAAAAGAGAGTGCAAAGCTCAGATGTACAAGGAGCTCAGTATGTGGCCTCATATCAAAGCCTCTCTACATTGGAAGAAGAGGTAAATTCTATATGGGAATCTTTGCAACAATTGAGTCAGGTATGTGGTGTTTGTTTTTTCTTTTGTGTGGCACAGCTATATTTCCTGAATCAGAACTGGTATTTTTCTCTGTGTTCAGTTGCTTGGTGACTTCATCTCAACACGTGAGCAGATGACTGATCGTTGCATTGATGACTTCTTGCACTCAGTAACGCTGACTGGCAGGTTCTTACCTGGAATTCCATCCAGACTCCTCAGAAGGAGTGTGTTATGAGTGTCCAGTACCTCTCTTGGCCTGGGATTTAGGGAGGAAAATCCTTTGGCATGATTAGTTTGCAGATCATTCTTCAGAAGTAGCCTGTCCTGGGACATGTCTGTCAGGTGGCATTTCCCTTACCTCTTTGTGGTGCAGCTCTTAACAAGAATTTGGCAGAAAAGGCCTTTGGTTGATACTCTAGTAAGCATTCTGTGGTCTGAGTCTCTGTGAATTCCACTGTTGTGAACTTTTCCTTGGGAGGAAGAAACCCAGGATTTTGTGCAAGTGGCCTATTTCACTTACCTCTTTGGACTGAAGTTGTATATATTCTTCTGGAAAGCCTATCATGGATTTTTTTTGGTTTTTTTTCAGTTGCAACAACTGTTGACAGACCTTCCTCATGATATGCTGGAGGACAGTGGAGACCAGCTCTCCAGTTATTCTGACTGCAGCATTCAGGAGACTGAGGAGCAGTAAGGCATTTGGCACCATGTTGTTGTTCTTTATGTTGTGCTTTGGGGAATAGAATAAAGCAAAGTCTCAGTTGATGAGGTGTATAAAAGCATTGCAAGTAAAAGGGGAGCTGTAATGCAATGTGCAGTCAACTAGATGTCCCTTAATTTAAGAAGAGATGGTTGGATTTGTTTTTTCCTGAAGCTATAAGTACATAGCTGCTTGTGTTTCTCTAGATCACATGAGCCTGGGAAGCATGATGGAAGGTGGACTGACCATCCATTGATAAGTGATCCTCAAAATGTAAGTTTATATGAGCAGTGGTGTAATTGGCATGAACTCCTTGTTCATAATAATGTGCTAAATATTGTTTAAATTCATTAGAGAAATAATGGACTGTTGTAAGTCATGTGGTTGACATGTTTTGCTGTTCATTTGAAGTATCTCTAACCTCTTGGGGGCTGGTGAGTCTTGGGGACTGGTGACCTCAGAAACAGGAGGGCAGGGGGAAATCTGAGTCTTGAGAGAACAATTCTAAACCTCTTATCTGTTCATAGGGCTATGAACAAGGACAAAATCTCTACCCTGAACAGTTCTTGTGTGACCAGCAAAATGATCATGTTGAAAAACATGGAAAGAACTGGAATGGCCTACATAATGATGAGGAGAAGAATCATTTATATGATGTTAAAGAAGATTACCATGGCCAGAATAGTCAAGAGGATCCTGATGCTGTGTATCTTGGTAGAGATGGGTTTAATCCTCCAAGTTGCTACCAACAGAACAATGTGTATCATCTTCCTGAAAACTTCACGCCATATACAAATGGCCTTAAACCAGAATTTAACAATCAGAAGAATAAAATAATAAATTTTCCCGATGCTGCGAAGGAACATCTTAAGGTATGTCAGAAACTGACACCTTTTTCTGTCTCTTGGAAAATTTTCACTGGTCTTTAACTATTGGTAGTAGTATTTCTAGATGCTTTCAGTCTCTTGCTATCAGTTTAAACAGTCATGGGAGACTTCTGTAACCTGTTTAAAACAAGAAAGCATTAAATAATTGGATTTTCATATGTGCATGTTAGGATTTTTTTCCCCCTCTTGTTGTCTCAGTAGAAGTCTATGATATAGAATGAATGTGATTCACTTAAGCATGTGCTTCCTCTAGTGAAGTTAACACTTCTTACCACTCTTCTAAAGTAGAAACTTTAATCAAACATTCCATCCTGCTTAAATGATGTGCTGGATTGGAGCCTGAAAATGAAGAGCTACTATGTATCTTCTTAATGTCAACCTATAAAATGAAAAGTACCTTCACTGAGCAAAACTACAGTTGTGTTTTGAATTTATTTCCTCTCATCTATATGTTCTCACAACAGCCATTTGTTGCATCTGATGTTGTCAATGGGCAATCGCCAGAGTCTTACAAAGTGACTTATAAACCATACCAAAATGGCATTCATCAAAGTATTCCAGTAATCCAGGAAGGAAACAGAAGAAATGAAGTGTTTGAAGATTTGCAGCGCGAATTCTTGGGCAATGATGAAAGTAAGTGTTTGCTGCTTAGACTTGAAATAAACTTGTCCGAGAAGTCCACTGGGAATCAGTGATAGAAAACGTTGATTCAGTAGGTTTTTTTAGTAAGAGAACAACCGAAAGGCTGTTGATGTATATGATCTTTTGTATCTAGAAATCTGCTGGTTTTGATCAGGGTGTTTGAGTTTCAGGATTCTAAAAATGTGGTTTTGACTGGTGAGACTGAAAGAAATTATCTCTGATGGCTCGATGTCAAGTCTTGCTGGCACTTTGTCTTTTCATAATAGTGGAAAATGACAACTTAGGAAGTGTACTTTGCATGATGCCATGTTGGGCTTTTCTGTTAGGTACATGTCAAATGACAGAACAACCTTGTTAGACATTTTGAAAACTTGTAGTGGCCACAAGACTCTGAATTCACACACATAAACCTTTATCTGGGCCTGCTGTTGGGTTTGAACCATGTTGGTAGTTCCTGTCATTCTTTGGCTGTTGCTGCCAGAGCCATCTGGGTGATGTGAATCAAATGTGGATTAAAAAAGTGATGCAAATCTGTGGACCAGCAATGAATTTAGCACTATCAAACCAAAGTATCTTGGAGCAGGAATTATGATAATGACTTTGTTGGTCTCTGTCTGACTTGTCTGCATGCTGTTTGAAATTGGGCAGATTCTTCAGAAAATATGAAGATCCTTCAACTTCAAGTTCTAAATAAAGCAAGAGAGAGACAACTGGAAGAACTGAATGAAAAGCTGGAAAAGAGTGCACAGCAGATTAGATATTTGAATCATCAGCTTTCGATGGTCAAAGGTAAAATGTTTTGTGCTAACTCAGATTTGATTCTTATCTAGCAACTTTGTAATTCTGAAACTGATTTATGAAGTGTCTCTGCAGGTATTTATCATATTTATACACTTGATTTGGGATTATATGCATCTAACCCTCTTCCCCCAAAACACTGTTCTAGAGAAAAGGCTCTGGATTGTTGCCTGTGCATTGGTGATTGGTGCATAATGGTCTTAACTTTTACTGCACTTTCAAGACCACCATTGTTTTCCAGGTTCCCTGTGTGACAGGCATCACAAATGTGTGGAAAAGTGAGAAGTTCTCTAAAATAATGTATTAAAAGTACAGAAAATAAAAAAAAAACCAAATAAGCGACAATAAAACCCCCAAGCCCCAATAGAAGTGTATATCTATGAAAAAAAGCCTTTTGTGTGTGTGTGTGTGTGTGTGTGTGCTGCCTGGTTCAACAAGCCATTTCATGGACTGTATGTAGAGAAAAGCTTTCAAAAATTATAAAATCTATAATGGAGATTAGTGGTTTTCTTAGTGTCCCATTTCTTATAGGAGCAGACAAAAAAAAGTCATGAACTTAAAGACTTTCAAATATAGTTGTTCAGAATGCAAAAGGAGCAAAGGAGAGAGAAAACTTCAACTGGCAACCATTTTGCTGTGTTTTGGCTGTTCCTCCAGGGGAATCATTTTGTCTCTCCTTTGGAGTGGTGTAAGGCATGATGCTAGGTCCTGCTGCTGACAGGATGTGGCTTGTACCTTCAGAACCCCAGTGGAAACAGTACATTGGGGTGCTCCCTGCCACCAGAAGGACAAAGTGGTTGCTGGATGGAGATTGACTGAATGTTTTTGTTCTGTCTTCTGTTGTTGCCCCACGGTGTGAGACACAGTGAATAGTTCTGTAGAGCAGGTACTGAACAGTTGTGTTCCATGAAGCTATTGGGTGGCCTGGCCATGTTTCTCACACAATTATTGTGTCTCTCTTTAGATGAAAAGGATGGTTTGGCTCTTAGTCTTCATGAGTCTCAGAAACTCTATCAGAGTGGGAAAGAACGGGAAATGCAACTTGAAGGTCAAATCAAAGCCCTTGAAGCTCAAATTCAGACTCTTTCTACCAAAGAGGAGCAGGTACTGCAAATATTTTTAGACCTTTTATTGTGGAAGACCTCTACAGTTATATCTGTGGTGCATTTGCATTAAACTTAAGTGCTGATCTCTTGAAATGCTGCTCATGATCGTTGCAGAAGCTGAAAGGATGATGAATGAATAGGATCCATTAGTGGAAAATAGTTTGCATTAAAACCCAGGGATTGTCTGAGGACTTTTAGCAACTCTTGCACAAAAAAACCCCCCGAAGTGACATACAGAATATTGGAACAAAAGTAAAAGATGTGTAATTCTAATACTGTTCCTACAGGTACTGAAGCAATCCAAAGTGGCAGAGGTAGCCATGGAGAGCATGCAGAAGCAGCTGTTGGAACTTCAGCGGTCAGATGCCCTTCAGAGAGCCAGAGAACAACATGAGGCCATTGTTTCATCACTCAAGCAGAAGTATGAAAAGCAAATATTATCTTTAGAGCAGAAGCTTGATACGACAACATCTGCACTCCGAGAGCAGGTGAGAAGGTATTTTAGGCTGCTGAGTACTATACTGGTGAGGCTACAGGACTCACCATGTTTCCTAACTGCACTTATTGACCTGTAATTCTGGTAGCTCCTTCTGGAAGCTGCTAAGGAAATGGCAAGGAAAGTCTCAATATTATGAAGCTTATGTGGCATGTTTTTTTAAACATTTCCAGGCAGTTGTGTGTTCAGATTGTGAGTTTGTACATAGCAGATGCAGAGGAGGCAAGAATTAATTGTCTTAGTTGCTCTCCTGAGCTTTCATGTATGTATTGACTTTTTCTGTATCTGAAACTGACCTAGGTGGTTAGATGTTTGTAACATGAATAGAAAGAATCTCTCTTCCTAGAAAGAGCTTTGCAAAAATCTGGGAGAGCATGTTAAGCAACTTGAAAAGATGCTGGAAGAAACCAAATGTGAAAAAACTGAAATAATCAATCGACTGACAAGAAGCCTAGAAGAAAGCCAAAAGCAATGTGCAAACTTACTGCAAACAGGTCAGCCTTTTACTCATACCTTATCTTTCCTTGCAGAAGTGTCTTCAATTTTTCTAAGTCTGAAATTGCATTTTGATGTTCCCATTGAAGTGGAATTAACATCAAGCTCAATGTGTATTACACCATTTCCTATGCAGTGCACTAGTCAAAGCTAAATATAGTTAAGTCTAGACTGAAATGTAAAAGCTAAGAAAAATAAAAACCAAACACCACCCCAAATCCCAAACAGATTAAGCTATGTACATACGTTTTTTGTGCTGCCTATGTGTAAATTTTCTTTTGTACTAAACAACAGCTTTTGAGAGCAAGCTGCTTAATTTTGTGTTAAGGTGTTTGACTTGAATTGCCATTCTAAGTTCAAACCTCAAGGAGAAAAGTATTGTTTTGGGGGCTGGAGGTTGATTCTTGGAAACCTGTATTGTAGGAATAGCTTGTGAAATACTTTGCTCTTTGTGTGTTTGACTTTTATCAGCCTTTACACGTTGAAGTCTTTTGATAGTAATGTTTATAGTAACTGTTAGTAAGCTCAAGGAAATAGAAACAGAGTAGTGTCTCTTGCCAGAATCAACATTGCTATTTTTAACAGATTTTTTTCAGATTGCATAGTCTTTATTGCATATTTATGACTTACTCTTTTTTTCTCTTTTCTATAATAGGCTCAATGCAGGAGACAAACCAGTTACGGTTTCAACTGCAACAAGCTCAGTCTGCACACATTATAAGCAGTAACATGAACAAAGCTTTGCAGGTTAAGAATTTTCTGAAATATTTTCCTGTTTCAATTAGCATTATAGCTAAGAGGTTGGTGGTTGGAGCACTTTTAATGTGTTGGAGAAGCAAATACATCTCCTTTAAGTCCTTCAGCTCCCAGTGTTGCATTTTGGACTTCCTCCTTCCCCCCATTTCAAACACAGCAGGGCTTATGTTTTGACACAAATCTGATCTCATAATGAAAGTAAGAGCAAAAGAAATAATACTTCATACATGAACTGTAATAAGTACTGTAGGGAATATTTTCTGTTGCGCAGTATATTTTAATTTGTAGTTTCAACATGTGCTTTACTAGAGGTATCAAAAATTATAGTATAAATTATTGCTAGATGTTTCAACAAAATGCAGCTAAATGCAACTGTATTTAGAAATAATAGCTCCATGTATTTGTTTTCTTTGGAAGAGTTGTCATGGGACTGATGTGTGTGTTTGGAGTCTCTCTGCTCAGCATAATTTTTTTTGTCTCTTCCCTTCAGGAAGAATTAATGGAACTGAAGGAAGAAATAACTTTGTATGAATCTGCTGCCAAGCTTGGAGTATTTTTGAATGATGCAGAGGGAGAGCAGCATACAAACTTGGGTGATTCCTATGTGGATTTGGGAATTAAAAAAATCACTGGAAAGAAGCCAGGGTTCTGCAGGTATTGAGTGATTCTTGCTGAAAGAAAAATCAAAAATCCTCAAGAAATTTATACAAGTGATGTGTAAAAAATCATCTTACTGGATCAACATACCATAAATTGGTTGCCTAATTACTGCTTAATAAATATTCAGATTTTATAGGGACTATGTTACTGTTCCTTGAATTGTATGGATACTTTTTTGCTCAAAGACTCCACATAGTTACTAAGAGCTAAAGCTTTCTTTACATCAACCAGCTGAGTTGTCTCCAAACACCTCCCATCATGTGAGAATGAATCTTTTGGGGAAGTGGCTGAATTAAACAAGTTCTCTATTAATTGCAACTTGATGAAAATACTTTTGTATCTATGATCTTTCATTCTTTTTGCTACTATGTTTTAGACATCTGTATTTGTCATAGCATTAGTTGCTCTTCTCTTTGCTACCACTGCCTTTCAGATAAATATGTTTTGTCTTTTAAATACTGAACTGGTTATGTCTTCCCTGATAGTGCAATACAGAACAGAGACATAGAAAAAGAACTCTCTAAAGATGAAATTATTGTAGAATTAAAAGCTGAGCTGGAACGTTTATTGAGCAGTAATAAAATGAAGAGAAACCAGATTAGTCGATTACAAAATGATCTTAAAGACTGCCAGAAGACATTAGAGGAATACAAGCAGTTGAAAGCAGAAGAAGCATCAAAAGTGTCAGAGGTTTGTTATTTTATACTTCTTTAAAAGTTAAGTGTGACTGGTTTTTAGTTAATCAAACCAACATTTAAACTCCTTATGAGAATAGATCAAAAATTTACCCATAGCTGAGTATTCATAGCAACTCTTAGGGAAGGTATTGGCATTGGGCTGATACCTTGTTTTGTGTCTCTGGTGCAAAAGAAAACTGAATAGCACAACTTGGGCAGTGTATGCATTCCTGGGTGAGTTCTGATCTGGTGCCTTATTTGCTTGGTGGTGCTTAATGGCCACTCTGCTTGTGTCCAAGTAAATGTCATTGGAGAAAGGAGATTTACTTTAGCCAAGAGGACCTTGTAGTTTCTCTGAGAAAGCTGATAGTGCTCTTAGATGATACAAATGGAACATTTAACAGGTTGCCTTCACTGTGTAATTTGATCAACAGGGAACCTCCTTGATATTGCATCTCTATTCACCCCATCATCACCTTCCTTTTATAAACTGGTCAGACTTGTAATACCTGCTTTTGTAATCTATACATGGTGACATGAATGTGGGATAGGAATACCATGCACTTGAGAAGTGTGCTCTCTGTTGGATGATAGTAATGGTTCAGCTTGCAAACAGTGTCAAATGTTGTGCTTCTTTGAACTTGTCATGATACTGAGTTTCAAGAATTCAGCTGGAATAACTGATATTGTGATATCTTGCACTGCAGTCATTTCCTTTGGTGTTTTTTTTTTTTAAGTACAATTTTTATTTGACAGCTTTTAACTTTTAAAAGCATCAACTTGTAAATTTTATAGATGTTGAAATATATCATCTGAATTTTATTTACTTTCAGCCTGTCACAAATCTGACTGATCCTTCGGTGGCCACTCCTTTGGCTTCTGATCATCTGAAGGAAGAAGTTCTGAGGCTTAAAAAGGCTAACCAAGCTTTGCTACAGGAAGTTGAGGTAAGACAGAGATGCTGCTTATCCCTACAGAAAAAAAAAACCCACAAAAAATCCTCATCCCCTGCTAAAACCTGTGATTAGAAAAGGTTATTGCAACCCACATGTTACTTGACCCTTGTCTGTCCAGGACCATACTTTGACTATTGAGAAACTGAGGGAAAATGAGGAAAAACTGAAAAGTTTAAATCAAGATCTCTGTTGTCAGATGAGAAAGATGGTTGAGGATTTTGATCATGATAAGCAAGAAGCCATTGACAGGTAAGTCTATTAAGTTTGTTTAGTGTAATTTGTGGAGTTTAGCCTGCATATGTAATCTTTTTCCAGCTATCAGGTACAAGAGGAGGTCTGTGTTAGGAAGGTATTTTCTTAAGGAAAAGTTGAACCCTGTTTGAAAGGGAGGGAAAAACCTCAGGTAATTATTTTCCTTTCTTGAAATTGTAGGTGTGAAAGAACTTACCAACAACACCATGAAAATACAAAAGCACATTTTGAGAAGGACCTGCTGGAGAGATGTGCTGCAGAGAAACAATGCCTTAGGCAAACTTATGAAGAGACAATATCACAGTTAAAGTAAGACTTAGTATTTTTTTCACTTTTACTGGAACTTTCATATTTCCTGTCTGGCCTTCAGTGCTAGTTACACTTTAAATTCATCTTGCTGTCCTGTGAGTGTAAAGACCAAATGATAATAAATAACCTGTCCTGTGAAGGGCTAATATAGAGGAGCTGAACAGAGAGATGACTACAGTGAAGGAGTGTTACATTGGACTCTCTAGGGAGAAGGACACCTTGGAAGCTACTTTAAGGCAGAAATTTGAACAGGAGCAGCAGCTGAAGGAAGAGAAGGTACAAATGGAACTATCTATAAACCATATCACTTCAGACTGTTTTCAAGATGTAATATTCTGAAGTTATATTTACTTTTGTAATTATTGGGGGAAGATACTTGGAAGAGATGCAGCTACATCAGAAAGGTCATGCATATGATCTTTTGGTTGTCAAATTAATCTGCTGCTGTATCCTGGGGTTTAAAATACTGTGCAAGTAACTCTTTCCAATACCTATTCATTTTCAGGTAGTGAACTTCCATAATTCTGACTCTTGAGGATGCTCAGTCAACAGTGTGAGGTTTTACATTCATGAGACATTTTAAAAAAAAAATGAATGATGATACAAGTTTATTTCTCCCTATATCAAACTAACTTAAAAATATGGTGGGTTTTTTAAGTAGCAATGAATTTAGACTGCTATATTGATGAAAAACTTTGCTTTTCTGAAGATCCCAGTCTGAAAAGACTGAAGCAGGTCAACAATCTGGCTAAGCAAGTACAGTAAAGAGATGCAGCTCAAAGTATGATTGCAATAAAGATGCTTGATAAGAACACTTATTTTAGAGCAATAACCTATAATTATAACCTCTGATACCACATCTTAAAACATCTTCTGAAAGCTGAGTCTCTTGTCCAGGTGTCATCAGTAGAGAGTGCACAAGCTCTAGAGAGTTGGTCATGTTTCTCATGCATTCTCATCACTAAGAATACTTAGTTTATTTATTTGTTTATTTTTATCTAGCTCAAGAAACAGCTGCTAGAAGAAAAAGAGCTGTCTCTCAAACTTCTGCAGACTGAGCTTGAAGAGAAACACAGCAGGTCCATGGTGGCAGCAAAGAGGCAGTGGCTGGAAGAAAAAGAACAGCAGGTTGAAAAGGAAGTTGCGTTAGCCAAGGTTCACTGGGAGAAGGAAGAAAAAGAGGTGTGGAATTTAGAGAATTTCAGATTTTTTTGTTGCATGTTTACAGAAACAGAGCTCGTATGTAGATTTATGTGCTGTTATTCTGCCATTGGAAGTGACTGCTAAGGATCTGTCATTTTAAGAGCCTCTGAAGAAGTCATTAGGTATTAGTCATGTTTAAGATTTTGGAAAAAAACACCAAGAACTTAAAGTAACAAGCAGAATATCCTGAATGTCACAGCTGGTAATATGCTGTGGTTTTCCACCCTGATCCTTGAGTGAGTGGTTATGCTTTCTGTTGTTTTATTGTTACCACATGAAAGTCCTTTGTGTATCCTGTCCCATAGAAGAAAGCTGTGATGAGTCATCAAACTCTCTCCTCTCTGTGTATGGTTTTGTTGTTCCCCTGTTGGGGAAAATTATTGGTGTAAACAGGTTTTTTTGTTAGACACTAGTGAAATTCTAGTTATTTGGACACTGGAGATATTTTCTTAAAAAATATTTTTCCCTTAGAATAAAGAACAAGTCATTGCCAAAATAGAAAGAGAATGGCAAAGTAGGCTGGAAGAAGTGAGAAGAACTGTAGTTGAATGTAATGACTTCAGCTGCCAAACTGACCAAACAGTTGTGGATGAAGTTCCAACTAAAGAGTTAGAAGGGACTGTTGAAGACCAGAGGCTGCAGATCCAGAAGGCTCTGAAAGGAAATCAGGTCTCTGAAGAGGCCTTAAAAAAGTTCGAATTAGAACTGGAAAATAAATACCATAAAAATCTTGCCAGCCAGGTAACAAATAATTGTTCTGTCTGCCTGGAGCCTGTGAAACTGCTGTGTGCACCTTAGTCATCTAAAATAACAAAGTGGTCTCTTCCACTATCATCTTTTTAAGCTCAGTAGTTATTTTCTCTGTTAGAAATACAGTTTTAAAAAAGTTATGAACAAGCTGTAGCATGTGTAGCTTGTTTGTCACATTGTTAAACAAATGTTGCATGAGTTCTGACCAGAAATGAGCAGCACTGACTTAGGTTTTATAGCATTTTGTTAAAGATAAATTTAATATTCATAATTTCGGCTTTTTTTCATCAAGAAATGCATCAAATGCTGCTGGTCTGATTCTTTTATTTCTGCAAACATGAGCAATCCAAACTGAACTCTGTTCTTGCACTGTTACATGAGAGTAATAATAAAAATGTATTCAGTGGTGGTGACTGAAATAGGATTTTGTTTTGTTTAATCTGCTTAAAGGTAGATGCAGCTTTAACCCAAGCTCGTGCCAAGTGGCTGCGAGAATTAACAGACCTCAAAGAGTACAAACTAAATCTAAAGCTAGAACAAGAAAAATGGGAAAAAGAACACCAACAGACTACAGCAAAGCAGGTAGTCCAAAATACTTGTGTGTGAGTATTGATAAACAGTTCAGTCTTCCAGGTCCCATACATTACTGAGGAGTTAATGCAGACATAGGCAGGGCATCATTAAGGAAAGGTGTTTCTTGTCTACTCTGGTTCATACCCATTTTCCCCCTATATAAGTTTAATTTTCATTAGCATGAAAGTATCTCCAATAGATTGATAATGACTCAGTTATATTTTATGTATCTGTAAATGTGTGTATGTATTTATAGTGACTGTGTTATATATTTACCAGTTAGCCCTGGTTCTCTCAGCTGCCGAAGAGAAATGGAAGAAAGACTATGAGAGTACAGAGAGATCTGGACTAAGAACGAAGGAACTTGAAGAAAAGATAATTTCTCTCAGGAAGGAATTGGAGCTAAAGAAAGAAGAACTCCCTGCAGCTATCAAAGCAGAACTAGCAAAGGCTCGTGCACAGTGGAACAAAGAAAAGCAAGAGGAAATCCTGCAGATCCAAGAGCAAAATGAGAATGATTACCGGTCGTTCTTAGATGATCATAGAAACAGAATTCAAGAGGTACTTGCAACAGCAAAGGAGGATCTTGCAAAGCAGAAGAATGATCTCTCCATCCAGAAAGAAGCAGAAATAAAGATGTTACTAGACCAAAAGCAGCGAGAATGGGAGGCTCAGGAAGCCAAGAGACTGCAGGAGGAAATTAATCGGTATGAGGAGAAGACTCTGGTTGAGCTTGAGTATTTGTTGAGTGAAATTCATG
Organism: Acanthisitta chloris; assembly: GCF_000695815.1. Lineage (NCBI taxonomy): Eukaryota > Metazoa > Chordata > Aves > Passeriformes > Acanthisittidae > Acanthisitta > Acanthisitta chloris. The sequence continues at coordinate 22,581 of NW_008666232.1, read as the reverse complement.
AAGAACTGGTGAAGTGCCCACATAGTAAACATTCTTGGAAGGATAAGGGTTTTGACACTCATGTCCAAATAAATAGTCAATGCAAAGACAGACTGAAGTCTTGCTTACAAAAGGCCTATAGAACCACAGTTTGCACAATTCTGGAACAGAAAGAGCAAGAATGGAAAGAGGTAATATTTCTGTAAATTCTGCCAGTCAGAAAAGGCATTTGAGCAGTCACTTAGACCTGTTTCTCAGGATTACATGGATATTTCACATTGGGAGAAAACAGAATATTCAATGTTTGTGTTCATTGATAACAAGAGTCCTTTAAAACTAAAAGATGGCTAAATCTACCATTAGAAGATGAAAAGGGTATAGCTTTGACACCTTCAGTCTTCAAAGAGAAAGCCTGGTTAGGCGTGTCATTCTTTATGCAAAGAGTCATAAATTAAGGAGATGAATCCACCGTCTTAGTCTGGGAGCATGTTGCAGATCCTTGTGACCTCTTAGGTGGGTTCTGTCATGGCTCACCTCAGATTTTTGCATAGCTGCAAAATTCAGTTTGTAGTGGTGATTGGATAGTGATTGTGGATCGTGTTAGTCTTTTTTTTCCCCTCCTACTTAAACAAAGAAAGATGAAAACAGTAAATCCGTTTTGCAGATTACCTGTAGGAGGTCAATTTGTCAGTTATTCAGTTCTGTCTTGGGAATAACAGTTGCTTATTTTTTGTTGTGGCTCTAGGAAGTCCTTTTGAACATGCCTGCCCAAATGAGGACAGGGGTCTTAACCTCTTCTGTAGGAGTTTGAGGCTAAGACAAATTGTGTCCAACAGCTTTTGTTTCTGTTGTTTTAGCAGATTCTTCTTCTTTAAATGCTTATGCTTGTAGTAAGTTTTTTGTTATGGGGAGCATTCCCCCAGAAATGCTGTTCCCACCCAGCATTTAGCAGCTTGGGAATTATCTAAGAATAGGACAGAGAGAATGTCTTGTTTTTCAAGAGAAGGTAGGATGGGGGAAAATGACTCTGTAGTGATTTCTCATGGCAGTGTTGCCATTTTTGTAGTGACAATGTGTTTCTGTTCAGGAAGTGGTCCTTTAGTGTTGTCTTGTCATGAGTCATATTCACGCTGGTAAAGAGAATTGGAAGCTTTTTTCATGTGCCTGATGCATCTTCTGTAATGGATATGAATGTCTCTTGGTAAATGTTTAATATGCCTTTGAATCTCAAAACGTTGGTTGGCTTGAACCACCTTACCTAGTGCAGTCTTTGTAATACAATGTCTCCTTTCTTTTTAACAAACAAGTTAGCTTCAGCTATCCAAAGACACAGTGTAGTTCTGCAGTGTTAAGGGCTACTGTCGTTTCCAAAATAATACTCAAGATACTGAGGTACTGCTGTTGCAGTGATTTATGCTAAATAAAACTTCTCTATCATAGAATAGATATTTTGCTCCTGATTTGACCTGCAATCTGCAGCTCTGTTGCAGGTTTAAAGTACCTGCATCACAATTACTAAAGCTCCTGGTGGTCAGGGTTGGTTGTTTTTATGTACAACATCCTACTTGCCTACTTGAAGATGGTGTGGAACACTTTTTTTTGCTATGTGTTGAGTTTTCAGGAAGTGTTTTTTCCATTGCAGAAATATGAAGAGCTAGTGAGTAATGCAAATAGAGAATCACACTCTTGCCCACTATGTGGTGCAGGAGACACTGGGGACATGGCAAGACCTCCTGTGTGTGTTGGACACCGAGCAGAAGCACAAAGGAGACTAAGAAGAAAGACACCCTTGCAGGAAACTGGAACAAACAAAGGTGCTGGGTTTGATCTTAATTTGGTAAATTGTGCATCATCAAATTAAGCATGTTAATAGCAATCTTTAATAGTCAGTGTCCTAGTGATGACCCCAATGCCAAGTGAGTTAATTAGGGAATATTTGGGTGATAGAGGAAGATACAGTTCTTCTGACTGTAAGGTGGTTTCATGTGGCATAAGCTAGGTTAAAAATACCCTGCAGCAAATGGTTCTGGTCTCCAGTTTACTGATCTGATGCTAGGCTTTGAGGTTTAATTTTATTGAATGCTAGGAGATTTCTGCTGTATAAAGCCATTCTTCAGGAGTAAAGAAATAGCTACTGTGTCTGCTACAGTGTATGTGTTCTTTGGATGCTGTGAACACTAACATATTTCTGTATATAACAGCTCATGTGCAGGTCAGTGTTGATCATGATGAGTGGGGTATGGTCTAAACTGTCTTGCCAATGGGTAATACTAAATTGGAGCTTTGAAGATGGAATTATACTACTTGCTCTTGACATTGGTCAAGACAAGGAATTCAGTATTCATGTAAAAGATGTTGTGTCAAGAGTTAGAGTTCTGGCTTAGAGGTCTTTTCCAATTCTTTTGATCAAGAATGTAGTAGAAAAAATGTAAATTCTTGGGTGATGTTTTTTTCTTTTTTCCCCCCTCTTCCTTCCTTCCTTCCTTCCCCCTCCCCTGCCCAGTATATACTTTAGCATTGTAGCTCTTCCCAAAGCTGTCACGTGTACTATGGCAAAGCTGGAGACAGTGTAGATGGGAAAAACTTGATGGAAGGGACAGAAATCTCTCTGGGGCTTTGTTGTTTAGTTTGAGTTCTTACGCAACTGAAAACCATAAAGCAAGAAAACCCAAGAGAGTCTCTGGCTTTATGCCTGCAGTGTGGCTTGAATTCCTTCAACACCAAAATAACAAACCATCTATTAACACAGAACAATACAAGCACTGCAGTGCTGCTGTCTCTAGAGCGCCCTGTCCTGGCTGGAGAGAGCAGCCACCACTCTCCTGGATGGAGCCCAGTCTTTGTGTCTTCCTTAACTAAACTCAGACGTGTGTGAGGCTTTCCAGCTGGGACAGTTTCCTTCAGCTGACTTCAAAAGACCCTGTTTGGCTGTTTTTTAAAAAAAATACAAAATTACAGAACATTCAGCCTGCAAGTCTCATTGCTGACTGAAGAACTCACATCACTGGTGGGAGTGCATTGAGGCTGTGAGGGCTCTGTGACTTGATAGATGCTGCCGCACCTTCTGTAACAGGGTTCCAGCCTCTTGTGATTATTTTAATTGAAGTGTTATATGCCTTCCAGTGAGAGAGAGAGAAACTAAGTAGAGCACTGGAAACAGTAAGGTTGGGCTTGATTCATCTCTTTTTGGTCCCATGTTGATGTATAACTTTTAGCAATTACTGTTGCAGGTCAGAAACATACCAAAAGGAACCTTGGGTCTCAGGAAGATTTTTGCTGTGAACACTGCTGCCAGGAGCTTGAAAAAAGAGAGGCTGTGTGCCAGGACTTGCAAAGAAAGCTAGAGATAGCCCACAAACATCTTCAGCTTGCTGTGAAGGAACATGAAGCTAAGTCAGAGAAAATCCAAGGTTAGGCTTGTTAGTCACCTAAAGACAACTTTGATTCTCTCATCTGTTGCATCTTTTAGTTTTCAGTGGGTACTGGCTTTTGGTTATTAACCTCAAAACAAACAGACAGAAAAACAAACCAACAAAAACAGCCAAGGTTTATCTTCTATCTCTCTACCTCAAAGAAAGCACAATTGCTAACCCACAAATTAATAATTCTTTTCTCATGTCTGTCAAAACAATCCTTGTTATTTTTTATCCCATCCTTTCTCTACATGTACACTTGATAGCTCAGAAGTTTTGCCTCCAGCATAGTGTTAGTAATAGCATGTGAAGGCTTTAAGCTTATTTAATTACTGTATGAGGTGACTTTTAAATTCAGACTTCATTGAAGTTTATTGGGATTGATTCCTATCTGCTTGTTGCTGCAACAGCTGCACACTGGCTGATGTTTTGTCACACTGAGCTCTTACACCAGAACAGCACTTTGTATAATAACTTCTGTTGAACTTGGAGAGGTGCAGTGAATTATGCTTTTTTTTTTTAATAGAAAATGAGAAGGTTCTAGAAGCTCTCATTTCAGAAAACTCCGAGATGAGGACTAAACTGAAAGACCAGGAATTGCCACCAAGGTATTAAAAAAAGCTAAACAAGATGATTTTTTTTTCTTTTGGTAAGATATGAGTTGGTATTTTTGTGGACTGTGACTTATGCATTTCAGGTTGCAGTCAAAGGGAGATGTCTCAAAACCTTGTACATCCTCTGACTTGGTGATAGGTCTGGAAGAAATACGTGCACACTACATTAAAGCTGTGAGCAAGATTAAGTGTAAGTACTCAAGTCTTAGCTAAAAAGTTAGGGGAGGAAAATCATTTACTCCCTTGCTTCTTCCTTCTGCTGTTTTGCAGAGGAATCTGACAGCCAAATCACAAGAAGTACGTTTTTCCTTCTTACTAGAGTGAATGTGAGAAATGGAATTGTCACCATTTGACAAGTAATTGCCATGGGTGAAGCCTAGTTACATCTTCCTTGCTTTGTTGCAAGTGGTAATGTGTATTTTGAGAACTGATCTTGTTTCTCCAGCAAACATCTACCTAACCTGCCATTTGTCCTGAGGAAGAATCTGCTTTTTTCTCATGCTGTGCCTCCTGGCTTAATCAGCAACCTCCTGGCTCAGGAGGGAGCATTATGTGTAGCACCAGGTCTTCCTTAATTTCAACAGGTCCCCAAATGCCAACTGCGCTGCCACTGGAGAGTTTATAGCCCATATTTTACCAGCCAGCATTCCTCCAAATCCCTATGCCTAGTTTATGTGGCTTAAGATGCAGAGTCAGGCAACTGAATTCCTTTCTGATGCTTCCTATCTACCTGCTGTGGCCTTCACTGGCATTTATCCAGTAGGCAAAGCTTGGCAGAAGGATTTGGGTGGAATGTTGGCAGGTAAATCCCTGCCCTTGCTGACTTGTTCAGGTCTGTTAGACAATCCCAGTTTGTGGTATTGGCTGTTTTCCCCACTCTGGAGGAAAACTGGTAGCAGTGAAGTGTGTTTGCAGGCGATATGCTTTGTTACATCCGGGAAAGTAAGGAACGAGCTGCTGAGATGATTAAAGTGGAGGTTTTGCGAGAGCGCCAAGAGACAGCGCGGAAAATGCGCAAATACTACTTGACCTGCCTTCAACACCTACTCACTGACAATGGGGGACAGGAAGGGTAAGTTCAAGTGTGTCTGGAAATGGCTGTTGGTTTTGCAAGAGGTGTGTGAACATTAGCCTGGTGTTTGTCCACCTTGGAGCATACAGTGCCTGGCCTGAAGTCCTTCCAGTCTGCTCATACTGACGTGTGGTCACTGCTGAGCTGTCTGGCATACTGTCTTTTCAGTATTCTCTGACTCTCAGTGACATTACCTTGGAGTAGAATGCAGAGTTGAAAAGGAATTACCCTTAACCTTGAATTATTTTTTTTTCCCCCCATGTTCTGCAATTCTTGACAGAGCTGAAAAGAAAATAATGAATGCTGCCAGTAAGCTTGCTGCAATGGCTAAAGGGCTGGAAACACCTCGTCAGCACGTTCCCCAAAGCAAATCTACCTGCTCAGGTATGTTGGATTCTGTAGTTCTCTTCTTGAACATACTGATTTAATGCATGCAGTAATGCAAATGCAGATGGAAAGTGAAGTGCTATTTATTTATAAGCTAGCTAATGGTCATGTAAATATAAGCTGCTTATTTTGACAATGCTTATGATTCTTCATTAAAAACAAACAAAAGAACCTAGATTTTCTTTCAGTGTTAACATTCCCTTCAATTAATCTTTTTCCTTCCCTCCTCTCCTAGCTCTGCAATTAAATTCTGAGCCTGGAGCTGAGTGCTCCAGAAGAGGTCGCATGCTTCAGGCCAGGTCAGACCCTGTGGAAAGCAAATCATGTGGTGAAGGCAATACTGGAAAAGCCAATGATAAAGTTGCCCAGAAACGTCTACCACGTGACTTGAGACAGGAGTTTGATGCAGCACAGGCCAAAACTCAACATATGCTTCATGAAACAGTGACTTCAGATAATAATAGTAATAATAATAATAATTCTAGAAGTCTGGGTGGTGCTTCAAGGGTTGCTCTACCAGAGTTTTATCCAAATGAAGATGGAAGAAGAGAAAAATACGGTCCTATTGTAAATGTAGACAAAGGACCTTTGTGTACTGCAAGTCATATAGTACATGAGAATGCTCCTCCTGCATCTGCTTTTCAGGTAACATCAGAAGATAGACATTCACCCAGCATTACAGATGGCCACACTAGCTCTGGGCCAATTCATCATATGCTTAAGAGCAAGAGTGAAAGAACTGTCTTGAAAGAGGATAAACACATTCAATTGTGTAGAAAATGGAAAACTAACTCTAAGAGAACTCAGGAAATAGATTTTAAAGACACTCCAGAAAGAGATGAAGAAAGTGGCAGTGAGTGGAGTTCTGAGAGTGGCAGCCTGTATCTGGATTGTGGTCATGTGCCTCTCTTGTATCCTCAGCAGAAGGCCAGTACTAATGTTCAAGCACAGACTTGTGAAGAGTTTCCTCATGCCAGGTCATTTTTCCCTGCGGATGAAAATACTACTACTTGGAGAGACATTTCTAGTGGCAATGGCAAGATTCTCATCACAAAAAGCAGCACAAAAGTTTGCAGTAGGGACCAGCAGATGATAAACCCAGAGCATACTTCATTCCTCAACTCTGACAAACTAAATTTTGCTGTCACACATCGCAATCCATCACCAGATTCAAACACAGGAAAATGCTGCAAAAATTGCTTGGAGAAAAATGGTGTGGAATCTCTAGTCTCATCAGCAAGATAGTGATTTTTAATAGCTCACTTTCCAA
>NW_008666232.1:0-15816 GCF_000695815.1 Acanthisitta chloris | reverse complement strand
AGATTAACTTGATGTTTAAATAAAAGTGTGAGGATTGAGGAAAATCTGTCCTACTGTGTCCATTTCATGATTCATGTTACACAGTTTGAATGTCATGTGAATGAATTTTATCAAGTTACTTGAAATATTAATGCAGATTTTGTTTACCTTTGTAATAACACTTCTATAATTGTTTATAGTGTATTATATACAAATTTATTAAATAGAATCTATTTTTATATTCAGTTGAGCTTGCAGTGCAGTGTTTATCTAAAACAAAGCCACTGTAACTTGGGGTAATTTTTTAAGTGGTAATCAAAATTCCTTCAGAGATCCATGAGAGCTGTTTTAGGGTTTGTTTCAAGTCAGTATTTTAATTGACTTTTCCATTTTGAAGGACCCCAAGTAAGCCTCTGTTTGTGTTCCCACAATAAAAGCTTGCATTTTTTCATTAAATTACTGTAACAAGTCACATTTCAAGTATTCTTTGGTACAGCAAGGAATAGTTTATACTGGGTATATTTATAAAAGGGTATAATTTAGAATGGCCACATTTTACAGGTGTTTGTTAAGTAGCTTAGGTTATCTGGGTAGACTGAAGAGGTGCTCATGTTCCTCCTGATGCTTGGAAAGCTCCTGTTTTAAAGGCTTGCTCACATTTTAAAGAGAATAGCAAAATGTGTCTTCTTTCCTAGACTTTTTGCTTTCCTTGGGGTGGCATTTCACTTCTAGTGATCCTGGGAAGAGAAGAGGCCTTTTGCTGCTGGCTCACACAGGGAGTGATTAAATCATATTTGTTTGGTCTTTTGGAGTTGAACATCATGGTTTAAGTCTGAGAATCTTTTCAGTTTTTAGAGGGAAATAGTACAGAACCTGAAGAAAAATGTGTTTTAACTTCCTTTACAAAAATGTCCTGCATGTTTCTGTTTTGGGCCAACTGGCAAGGCAGAATGCATTACAGCTCTTGGTAGGCAGGACTGGTTTGGGACTTGAGACTCAGGCAATCTAGTAAGAGTCTTGTGAATTTCTTGGTGGCCTTTAATGTTGCCCATAAATCCAAGCCCACTTCCTCCTCAGTGAGGTGGGGTTTGTCATCATCAGTGGGAGCAAGCTGAGGCCATGAGAGTCTGCTTGTGCCTAAACAAACATGGGCAGTGGTTAAGTTCAAGGGCCAAATTCCGAGCTCTTAGCTGAGGAAATAGCTGTGGCCTTGTCTGCAAGGGAAAGTTTTTACTAGTTGTCCTCTAAGCTGTATGTGGAGGCTTTTTTTCTTTTTTTTTCAATGATAAGTGGCTTTTTCTGGTTAGCTTAAACATTTTCCCAAATTCCACAAGGTAAATATTAAGCACATTTATTCTCATGGAAGAGGTAGTTGTACAAGTGTTTAAGCCAATACATCAGATGAATTCACTCCTTGGGCTAGTTCAGAAACCTTCTCAGGTGAAGAAAGATTGGATCTGTAGAAGTAAACACCCAGCTGTCCTGTAGGACATCCCTGACCATTCAGACAGCAGCTGTGGACCAAACCCAACCAAGTAATACTTCATCTGAGATGGGTTCAAGAGCTTCCTGTAGTTGCTCCTCAAAATGCCACACTCAGTGACAATGTGCAAACGGCTTCTAAAATTCTAAAATGTAACTTTTTACAGCACATTTTATTTCTGTCACCTTGTTCAGTGTTGTTTGTGTGCATAACGCTTACTGTCAATTCCCAGAGCTTTTAAATGTGTTTAAAACCTCAGTGGTTTGAGTGCAGAATTGAAGTATTTAATGATCTAGACTTGCTAAAGCTTTTGAACAACTGATGATTTTTAGATATTTAATTGAGAAGCTGAGGCCAGACTGCTGAGGGAGCTTCCACGTTACTGACAACTCTGCAGAAAGCCAAGACTGCAGCAGATCCCAGCTACAGTGAGGAAACCACAGCCATAGCTCCACAGCCTGACCTGGGAAAAGGTTGTCTTGTGGGTGTCTACGGAGTAGAAAGATGCTATGCAGGCAGAGCAGAAGATGTGGAAGGGTAGGTGGAATCTTTGCAATCTCAGCTAGTAAAAGGGAGAATATTTAAAAGTGGACATTAGGTGCCCAGCTAGAGTTGGCTGCTGTTTCAGTACTGGGCAACTGCAGTGGCCAAATTTGCAACGCATGTAAGAATGGAGATGTAGGTAATGATTCAGTGCCTTGCTCACCTAATGATTATTGTGTGTCTCATTGCACTGACAACACAGAGCTCAAGAGCTGTCAAGGAGATTTTTAGTTTTCCTTAATGAAAATAACTGCAGAGGCCTGGAGGGAAGATCCCTACCCAAACAGCAGCAATCATTCCCTGGTGAGTAAAGTTTAAAGTACTTAGCCCAAGAATGAGCAACTCCTAGTCAAAAGTGTTCCTCAGCCCTTCTCCTTCCAACATCAGTAGGAAAGAATGAAGCAGTCACAGGCTAGCATAGGGGGTGGAAACTCCTGAAACTGGACAGCTGACACCAGTCAGAAAGGGGGATGTAGTGTTGCAACATATGTGGTTGGACTTGTATAATTGAGCCATGATTGTAGTAGTGACTAAATGTATCTCTTAAAATAAGTCTGCCATGTATTTTCACCCACTAGGGTTATATGGCTGAAAGAACTGGCCTGCTTTATTCAAGAACTGATTACCTGCTCTTAGGTCTTTTTGATTCATGATTCCTTGTTTAATATTACATTTATGCATTTACCAACAGATTGGTCCTACCGTGTATGATAGTTTTCAGTCTGGTTCAGCTGGTTGTCTGTTCTGCAGAATTACTATAGTCTTTGCAAATCACCCCATCTGATTGTGAAAGCCTTTCCAGACTGCTGTGATTCCATTTGAGTTCCCTAAGTGTAATCTGTGGATATGCAACCAAGGAGAGCTCTGACTTGCTTGCATTCCCAGGCTTTCCTTAACACCTTTGCAATTCCATATCTTGTTACCCCCTTACCTCTTGTTTTACTGTGTAGCTGGTACTTTCCCCTGAGGTTTGGAGTTTTACTTACCACTGCATAGTGTCCCTTTTCCCATAAAATGTCAAGCTGGGTGTACTTCCCAGAAGTATTGAGATACCCAGGCACATATATATATTTCAGTCATTCATCCTTAAAATTTGCTGTCAAAGCCATTCTTCTGCTGTTGGAACTCTGTTCTCATGTTTCCCTTTGTTCTGTGGGAGTTGCTAAGATTTCCCATTGAAATTTATTTTGCTCTTTTGTGCAGATTCACTGCACAGTCCTGTCTCCCACAGTGTGGATGGGTTACAATGGAGTCGATGGTAACCTGGCAGTGATACAGGAGCACATTACTTGCAGCTGTAGTGAGATTTCACCCAGCATTCTGATGCAGAGTCCTTCACACTTCCAAATTAATAATTCCTCTCTCTGTTCTTGTTGCTTGGGTAAATATTTCACTGTTGTGTGGACTTGGGCAGTGATCTATGTGAGAACCAAGGTTTTTATTTTCCTCTTGTACATGCTTACCTACTAAGGAGGCTTTTAAGCCCAGTGCCTTTTTCACACTTGATAAAATGAGTCTGTTTCCATCGTGTAGCATTGCTTCTTTATAAATCTGAATACAAGTAAAGAAATTCATGTCTATTGCCAAATGTTCTGGCTGAATGCCACCCCTGGTGTTCTGGCTTCATCCAGATGACGAATGTTCCCTGTCAGCCTGCAGCCTAGTGAGAGGGGACAATGGTACAGAAATACTGTAATTATCTAATCAACTTTGCTTAGAATGTTAAGCAAATGCAATTCTTTAATACTCTGGCTTTACTATAGCTGTTAATTACCATGTGCAAATGCAATTTGTACAGCAAAACCAAGCAGAGGAAACATTCACTTTTAAGTTCCTTTACTCCCCTCTAGTGGTCTTGTACCACACGTACGTTTATATAACACTTCATCACCATACATTTAGGGACGGTGTTCGTGTTCTGTAAAAACCAAAAGTCTGCTGGTAACTTCTCCTTCCTTCTGCTCATCTTCTTTCTATAGAGAAACCAGTTGAGTGACTGGGATTCTTGCCAGCGTAACTCTCCAAATGAAAGTGTTCTTTATAGGTTGACTTTAATTAACAGCCCAACTGCACCCAAAGCTTTAAAACCAGCACCTGCAGAAAACTCTCAGAGCTATGTACGAAACGTTTATTTTCTGTGTCCTCAAAGGTGTTCACAAGGGATGTTGGTGTCAATGTCAAGGTGACTCAAACTGCAGCCAAGGCTGTAGAAACACCAGCAGAACCCAGTCACATCCATAGTGCTGCTGTGTGTTTGTTCTGTGGCACGTGCCAGTTTTGGTGCACGTCTGTGGAAGTTGTGGGACATATGGAGATTGTCAAATGACTGGGTTCCTCCTTTAAACTTGCCAGTTGGCCATTTTGTGTACTGTGTAGCTTTCACTAGGTGGAAAACAGGCAAAACCCGAAAGGATCAGAATGGAAACTTTTACTTTTCCAGTATTTCCTTGGTTCTTTGCTGAAGTTACTGATGTTGTAATCAGCAGTATACAGGTGTGCAGCACAGGCTTCATTTAGCAATAGTTAATGGGTAAGTTCTTGGCTAAATTTTTCTTTGCTTGCTGGAGTTTGTATTTTAAAGGTTTTGAAATGACTTGCTAATACCATGTCCTTAGAGAACTCATAAGATGCTAAGTCATAAGATACTTCTCTTCTTTTTCTGCTCAGACAGTGTATTAAGAAAAATGTAACTAGAGGACTCACTGCTCAGAAATTAGCTGCTCTTTTCAAACTAGCCACTTGTAACTTTTCCATTTCCTTCTCGCATGCCTGGGACTAATATTTCAAAGAAAAGAGAGGGGAATAAAAGGAATATAGGGTCCATAAAGAAAATGTTGACAATTTTCCATTTGAAAATGCAGTTCTCCTAAAATACTTCCCAAAACTGTGTTTGTAGTCATATTCAGTTATGGAAGAAAAGTGGAAACATTCCAAGAATCAAAACATTCTAGCACTCTTTGAGTGGAACCTTTTGTTTTAAAATGAGTCTTGGTTTGTAAACTTTTGCAGCTCTAAAAAGTCAAAATTGAAACGAAACAGTTTAGGACATCCAAACCCGGCCTTTTTTCCACATGATTTTTCTTTTGTGGAAAACTTAAGTATCTCAGTTTCCTTCCAAACTGGAAGGAAACCAAATGTGAAAAGTAAAATCCTTCATAAAAACGTAACTCCTGTCTTCCTGCAGGGCTCTTACAAGAGATTATTTGCCTGTGTCAGCAGTGCATGTTATAATAACCAATAGCTGGGGAAACTATTTCCTATGCTTCTCAAGATTGTTCCCTTTAGGTCATTAGCAGATAGTTCTAATAAACATGAGCTGAGCCAGTAGAGGCTTTGACTCTATTTATCATTGCGGATGTCTGAGCAGTCCCTGTGGGAAGCTGTGACCAATTCATCAGCCAAGGAGTTTAACTCTTCTCTTGAACAGCAGTGTCAACAGTCAAACTGAATCAAAATCATACACATGTAGGAAGCAGGTAAGATATGTAATGTTGAAATAAAATCATCTCTCTAGCTGTAAAAAGCACATAAACAGCTGGTGCAGAAGTTTCTTTATTCCCCCTGTCTTGGGGGGTGCAGGGACCTGAGTGGGGCAGGATCCACTGCTCTTTGGGCATCCTACCTGGCAATTCTGCAGGTGAGCCTGACCCAGATCTGCTGCTCCAGCACTGCAATTCAGCACTGGGGCTTGAGAGTTGAAATAAGTTTCCCTGCTTCCTTTGGTGATATTGCTATTACTCTTTTATCATTTGTTAGCTCTCTGCATCAAGTCTACGTAGTAGTCCCATAACCTTGCAATTCCAGGCAAGCATGTGCTCCAATACCTTCCTCCAAGGAGCAGATGTGGTTATTTAAGAGCTTAACACAGCTTAACACGTGAGTCAAAGCAGGGCTTCTGGGTTCTTGTGCTTAGGAAAATGGGGAAATTGGCCAGTTTTAATTCAGACTCAATGATTCTGGATCTCCGAAACAGGGAGAACCTATTGGAACACTGTGCACCAGTAGAAGTATCAGAGAGGAAGTAATTGAATAGATCCCATCAAGATCCTTGTACCCCTACAGATCAGAGCTCAGACTCACAGTGGTTGAGGATGGCAGGGCCACCTAGAGCCCTGCTGATGCTCAGGTTTTGAATATTTCCAAAGATGGAGCCTCTACAACATCTGTGGCACAGCTTGTTCCAGTGCTCAGCCACCTTCACAAATCTGTGTAACAGAACACACCTGCTGGGTATGTGTGAGGTTCCTTTCCCTTTGTTGGGCACAGTTAGATTTAGTGAATGAGTTCCCACTAGATTCACAGAATCACTGAATGGTTGGACCATAAGCCATTGTCTAGCTCCCAGCAGTTTATGCCTTATTCCTACAGCTTTGGCCTTTTGGGTCAGCGTGCTTCCTACCCTGGATGTATGTATTAAGCTGTTGTTAAATTTAGATGAGGAGAGCGGGGAGAATGGGGAGGAAACAATTCTGGGGAAGAATCTGCTGCCATTATTCAGCTCACAATAGCAACAACAGTGAAAGGGGAGGAAGAACTCTATGACTGTGCCAAGCCATTACTGTGGATTTTCCTATGTGACACAGTACTTTAAAACATTGCTAGATGTTAGCTCTGCATTTCTACTGGGAAGCTCATTGTTGTTACTATCAGAAGCGGTGATAGAACTGATAAGAAATATTTGCTAAAATCCCTAATAATGGGACATATTCCCCCACCCTTATAATTATTCTCTTCCCTTTTTGTAGTTTCAGAAGAATGCAATTGTTGACAAGGAAAATGGGTCTTAAAAATGACTGTGCAAGTGGCCATATCCAACAGCTGTAAGATCCAGTTCTGGTAAATGAAGTTCTGGAGTTATCCAAGAGATGGACTACTTGCTGCACGTGTTTCTGACTTGCTGTCAGAGTGTCTTTCCAATGCTGCTGCAGTTTGCCTCGACCTGGTGTGGAATGGGAATGGTGAATTGTCTGGAGTTTGCTTTCTGTGCTGTTCACATACTGCAATAGACCAGTCTCACTTGGGGTTTCCGAGAGCTTCTGGAATACGAACAGCCTTATAAATTAAATCACCACACTGTCTGCTGAATGCTTTCTTGCAGAAGTGCTGGCAACTGTGGAACATATTTTGCTGATCATCTGAAGAACAGCAACTTCTACACCTGGCAGCTGTCAGACGGTGTTTGCTTGAGACAGGGCTGTCTGCTGATAGCTCAGGAGTGGGCTTGAACAGTGCAGACTCACATCAGTTTATAGCTGGGATTTGCAGATTAACACACTGTTGTACTTCTCAGCATCTTCCTGGGCTAAATCCCACCTGCACTCTGCTTGACTGGAAGAAGTTCCTCAGATTTTCTTTCTACTCTGGTCCTTCAATCACAGTTAACACAGAATTCAGTTCCAAATGTTCTCTTCTCCAGCATGGGGTTTGGTTAAACACAGGGCTCACGTTTCCCATGTTATGGGTGTAGCCAGTGGCATAAATGATAATATTTTCTTTAAAATATTTCAAATTCATTTTTTTCCTTTTTTCTTTAATTTCTTTTTCTTGCAAATGGTATTAGACAGTTTTTGACCACAGGGAGAGGAAGGACAGCTTGTGAAACAAACCTGTCAAAGCAGGGGAAGTAGCTACCAGGGTTGCCTAAGTAAACCACCCTTAAAATGAAGCTTATGATACTCCTGGAGAGGTGGAGGAAAGGTGGAAACCGAGCAAAAAAAATTAACTCAAAAAGGCTAATGAGATTTCCAGTGCTGAGATGCCCTAGAAGAAGCAACTACTTTCAGGATTCCATAGGGAATGACCATTGTTGGCACGTGCACATCAGAGATCTACTGAACTGATACAATGGTACAGTTGTTTTTATAACACATTTAGCTCTGAACTTGTCACTGTTGAAAATGTGTATCAGAGCATGATACATATGTGAATTCTGAAGACTTATTTTCTACAAGTTGGAGTAAATTCAAAAAGCAGCAATTTCTTGGTTTAGAGAACACTTTCAGGATTTCTCTTTGTATTTTCACTATGCAGGACTCCGAGCATTTAGTCAGCAAGACTGCACAAACTTCTTGTTATTTCGCTGTTTGTAACAAAAGCCCAGGTAGGTAAAGAGCCTCATGTATGGACTAATGAATCAGAGGACTGAATATTTTGAAAAGGAGGAAAGACTTTGTAGCCAATTGTATGGAAAGAATTGTTTCCAGTTCTCCATAATGCTTTAGAATCAATGCAATATGCTGTTTCCAGAAACTTCACTGCTCTAGCTTAACTTAACTGATGGAATAGCATTCACCGCACCGAAATCAGGGCATGCTCTGAAGACCATTGAAATATAAGTGGAGAGGAAAAAAATTATCTTGGGCCTGGACTAGGCTTGTAGTGCCAAAGGAAGTTCCTCCAGATCATTGCAGTGCAAGGAAACTCTGTTTTCCCAATAGTTTATCATAAAATGCGTCCAGACTGGAGCCTCTGAAAGATTTCCTTATCTTGAGAAGGCAACATGAATCTCCTTATTTACATCATCCACTTTTCATCCATAAAACTACACTTCCTTCCTTTTATTTAAGAACAAGAGTAGGAAAAGTCAGCCTTACTATATATCCATCTATCTATAGATAGATAGATATAGATGTCCTTTTTCCCAAGCATCTCCTGCCCATGAGTATTTTTCCTTGGCTCACCCTTATGGGCGTCAGATGACATTTCCTCTGCTGACTGTTTGACCTCCGTTCTTATTCAGCTGAAGTTATGTGGTATTTTTTTTTTGGTATTGAAAGGAGTTCGCAAAGTTAGAAACAGTGTTCAGCATCTTTATTTAAAATGTGTAAAGTGTCAAAAGCTGTTCCTTTAAAAAAGAAATGGAGCAGACTGATCTCTTCTGAACTCCACCCCACTTGTCCCAGTAATAGCAATTTTGGGTGGACCTGGCGTTGATAATTTGTAAACCATTAGGGACATTTTAGAGGCAGTAATTTTTTATTTTAAAAAACGATTTAGAGATTTTCTTTTTTAAATGTTGGAATTGCTTCACCCATTTAAATTTAGTCTGAATGATTTGTACTAGAACCTGGTAAAAGTTACTCTTATTTCAAGTGTTCTAAGCAATGAATTTTAACTTATCCCTGTATCTTAATTTTCTTTGTAGGAGAGAAAACAGCCTTAAAACACCAAAAAACTGTTCTTCCTGTCCCTTCTCATTCCCACTCTGAGCCACAGTATGTGGACTCTATTGCAATTTCCTACTCAAATATCTTATTATACTTCATTTGATTACTTGTAAAATGAATATAGTTTTGAATTAACTGCAATTATTATTTCCTGGTTCCTCATAAAAAAAGACACACTGATTGATGTGCTTTACAGAGATGCTTTATAGCTGTTTGTCTTGGGCCACAATAAGCTTGCTGTGAGTTGAGCCAATGCACAAATGAGAATGGGCTAAAAATGAAACAAACTAATCTGTAAGTTAATAGGAAGTTTCCTATTCACTTCTGTGGGCTGAATAAACCCAAGTAACAGTACTGGAAGTGCACTATGCAATGTATTGAAGATGTATGCATTAATAAATGGCTCATGTTCTCTCCCATGTGGTGTATAAAGACCTTGCCTCTGATGGACATTCTGAGGCAATGAAGACAGGCTGCTGAAACTTGTTAACCTGATAAAATAATGCCCCAGTGATTCTCAGCAAGTACATTTTAATACTTTCAACAGACGAAGTGGGAGGGAAATCCCCAAATGATTTTATACCCAGTAAGAAATCACAGACTCTAGATGGAATTGTCTCATTTAATTTACTGGTATCTAGAAAACCTGAGGAAATGAAGTCAGCCTTTGGGAAGTTATTGAATAAAGGAAAGTGCAGATCAGAGCTGTACTGAATTCCTTACTGGCTGGAGACTCATCACTATCCTACGTGAGTCAGCATTGTGCTCTTGCCATGGAGACGTCCAACTGCACATGGGGCTGTGTTAGCTGGAGTGCAACCAGGCAGTGCTGGGAAGAGATTCTTCCCCTCTTTTGGTACTTTAGAAAGTGCATCTGCAGTACTGTCTGGGCACTCTGGCACAAAGAACCCCCCAAAATAAACTAAACCCCCCTCCCCAGCCCTAAACCCCCAAGGATTGACACCTGGAGCAAGCCTGGCAGATGGCCACCAGCATGGTTTGGGGCTAAAGCAATGCTCTCTGAGCAGAGGCTTCATTCAAAATTAAGAAGCAAAGGTTAAGGGAGGATCTTACAGCTGTCTTCAGGCTGTGGAGGAGATAGAGGCTGACTCTCGTGGGTGGTGAGCAGTGGTAGGATGAGGCGCAAGCACAGATTCTAAGAAGGGAATTTCCTAAGTATTAAGAGAAGTTTATCACAGTAAGAGTTATAGAACAGTGGAGTAGGTTACTCCAGAAAAGCAGAGTGTTCATCCTTGGAGATACTCAGAACTGCTGTGGATAGAGTCTGAGCAGCCTACTCTGAAATTGGTCCTGCTCTGAGCAGGGAACTGGACAGAGTGACCTCCACAAGTCCCTTCCAACCTAAATTTATCATTGATTCTATGAGAGCTGTATGCAATGTTCTCATAGTGTTATTTCTCAAAGGAAGGGCCTTGCAAATGGAATGTGGTGGGTTCAGAATCTAATCCCTGGTCTCTTATTACCTATTTTATTATTTCAACTGCATCATGGGGCAACTCCCTATCAACCGAGACATCACATAGCCAGAGGAACACTAGGATGGAAAACAGAGGCAGAGACACCCAATCCCTTGCTGACAGTGTTTGAAGGAATGTAGGGCCTGATTCAGCTGTCTTTGTTGGAGTCAGTAGGGAATTCTGCATAAGTGAGAGTTACAAGAGGCTCCTGGTTACTGATTTCCACCCACTTGGAATGTATTAATTGGAGGAAAAAGCTATATCCATTTTGCTCGATGTTTTATCCTGAAAATTCACCCAGCATTTGGCATTTTATGCGAAACCATGAAAGTTGGTTCACTTTGAGCTCACAGGTGGGATTTAACAGGTCATTTGGGACAAATGTAAGGTTGAGGAAGCTCAGCTTACAACTGTTACTCTGGCAAAGTTCCCATTAAATTTGACAAGGTTATAGCTGGCAGAAAGTAGTAGTATGTATATTTCCTATTCTTGCACTAAGACTGGAATAAAATTTTGTTTTTAAATCAAAGCAACAGCTATTGTTAAACTAGCTTTTCTTGTAGTGTATATAGAATTCAATATGTCACTGTAGGCATTGTATTAGATTGGGATTAAAAAAAGTAATCCATTCCACAGTATTTTAGTTGTACTTCTATTCAACACTAATCTTAGAAAAATAGGCTGTGTTTCCCCTTCCTGGAAGACAGGTGGAAGTCATAGGATTTCTGGTTTAGTTATCTTTTCTTTAGGACACCCATGAATAACTCTGATAATGTAATCTCATAAGCATTTAGTAAATGGAGATGTGCAATGAGTTTCACTCTTACTATGTAAGGATTGATTTAAAATGAGGTCTAGTTTTAGAAAAGAAAACAAGTATAATTAGGGTACAGAGCTTTGCAAAAAATTAGTACTGAGAAGGGAGTGTCTGAGTTAGGGCATATCTTGAGTTTCCTTGTGCTTTCTTTGTCACTGGTACTGAAGAATCCAGGTGTTTTAGAGAAGTAAGAACATCTCTTTCACTCAGATCTCAGTAAGGACAAATCTGCAGTTTTTGGTGGGGTGATAGAAAAAATTGCCTTGTTCTTGTAAATGAAAGGTTTTGTTTAAAACAACAGAAGTTCTGTGCCAAAACTATTCCATACAGGCATAAATAGGATAGGTGTGGTCTGAATCTAACACAATGTGATAGGTTTATGCTCATCCAGGATACAACTGAGATGATATACTGTAATTGCCCCAAAAGCACATAAGCCCCTAATGTCTGAGCCAAGAGAGACCTTATTTCTTACAATATCACAGAAATATTACCCATACACTTTGCACAATATCACAGATGATGGAATTACATATTAATGTTGGTTGGATTTTTCTTCTCCATCACTATAAACTTTGAATAAAACCATTTGTAAAAATGAAGTAAAAGTCTGAAGTGAAATATTTCCCCTAAAGCTCTCGTTAGTGGATTCCAGAGTTACTTATCACAGCTTGTCTGACCAAACAGCATTAAGAAAAATAGGTGATAGTTTGTTTTATTCTGAGTTACCTAAATTTTTTTTTTAGCTTTAAACCAGTTAATTGGTTGTCTGGATGTAATTACTGTTTGTGCTTATAACGTACTTAAAAAAATACACACACCAAAACTTTCCCACGCTATTTGTTTTCATTGGCATAATCAAGGCTGTCTTAATAAAGAAATATGTAAGATGGACATACTTATTTTTGCTCACTTGGGTTGGAGTAAATTTACAGATTATAAAAGCCCAATGATGCAATCATTGCAAAAGTTCATATAAACTGAAACACAACAAATTTCATGAAATGAACTCCCAACTCCATCACAGTTAGGATAAGTGATAAGATTTTTTTTTTTTTTTTTTTTTTTGCAGCAGCAGTTCAGAACAATTTGCCTAAAATATGGCAATTCTGCTAAGCATCCTTCAGGAGGAGAGCAAGGAGTACTTGTGGAAGATGAAGATGGGCTGGCTAGACAAAGGCCAGGAAGGAGGGAGACCAGTACTTTGCATCACTGCTGCTAAGCACAAAGATCACTAGCACTGGAAATTTCCATTCAGTGTTCTTATGGAAACCAAATAGCAGGACAAATAGGTGTTTCTCACAATCAGTGTAATTTTAATACTTTAGGCACTGTATAAAATGATTTATGCATGTGATGTGCACAGGGAGGTGCACTAAGGCATGGTTAGATAGTAGTATGTCTTTCACTAGAGGAATGTACTGGACTTGATTCAAAGTGTGTATGTAATTATGTAAATATTTAGGATCATTATTATCCAGCTGATGCCTAACTGCAAAAGGTAGCCTGTGCCTTTTCTATCACTCCCTGATAAAATCAATCTACCTGTAATTATTTTTCGCTGATTGGGGGCCCTGCTGCCACAATCCATGCCACCTGCATCCTCCAAAACACAGCTTGTAAGATCCTCAGAATAATCTGGAAGAAGCAGCATTATGGAAAACTAGTTGCTTAAGTGTTGTGGTAAATTCCACTGTGCATGTAGCAATGATGTTATCTGCCTTGTTATTAGTGTCTTTTATTTCTGGGTTTGATTCCATGGTTTGATCACAGAACTTAAGTATCACTGAGCATCTGGGTCTTGGTTAATCTCAGAGTTCATATTTGTCATGGCAAACTGTGATCAACTGGATCCTCTGAATTGCTTCTTTGTTGCTTTTTTCTTTTTTTTTTCCCCCCTTGAGTGAAACTTTGAGTGGATGACAAGTGTTTTGGAGGCCATATAGAAATCTGTTTGTCTAGATGTTCTTCAGAGTCCAAATGTTTGCAGAGACTCAAGTGGCTGTGGGAAAGCATGTGGATGACTCTTATTAGTAGCTCTGTTCAGCAGCAGAGAGAGGAAGCTGTTTTAAGTCTTTTATTTGTGACTGTGTTTTTCTAGTGGTTTGAGAACCCAGGTGGGCACTATTCTAAAATTGTCAACAATCTAAGTACTTCTAATATATAAGCATATTCTTTAAAATGACACACCAGAAGTTGATGATGTGCTACATATTTCACTAGATTGATGAACAGACAGCCCACATATCATGTATCATTACTTCATATAGCGTAATCCACATTTCTGCAACCATGCAAGATACCAAAGAATACATCATAAAATGTCCTAGAAGATAGGAGAGAGTCACCCTATTAACCTGTGACACAGACTAGATAATTTTCTGGTAGCTCATCCAGAAAATTAAAGCAGTTGACACAGAAAATGTGGAAACTGAAAGAATGTTTGAGTGAATAGGAACCCTCAAATCCTTTCATAATTCATGTTTGTTTACTGGCAAGTTCTGTCTTCACATTATAAACATAATTAGTAAATATCTGACAAATTTTTCTGCAGTGATTTGGTTTAAACATATTCACCTTCTATATTCATTAAATAAATGTTTAGATTTGGCTGTACACATAGATGAGAGGGAAGGAAGAGATTTGTATATCTATTTACTGCATGTCCTGAATTTCTTAATAGAATGGACAATTACTACCACTTTTATCCTGGTGTCTTTTGTTTTTGGAGCAAGTTTTAATTTGACACTGCAAGAGAAGTGCAAAATCCTTTAAACAATGCTGTATTGTCTCTCCAACAAGCATAGGTGTAAAAAAAATCTGATCTTTGCTTATGTGTCAGACAAACAAAACTTTGAAAAATGGAATTCCTATTTATCTAGCTGGATTGTAGCTGGAAAATCAACATTTCACATTATTCACAACCCCTAATTGCTACTTTTCTGGTGCAAATTGCAAATCAGTAATACTCCGCTTGCGGAATTGAAGTTAATTCCCTTGGTTCATTTTGCACAACTTACAAAACAGTGGTATAAGTGTGGGTTGCTACTGTCTTGAGCCTTGTTCAGACACACTGAAGAGGCACACTCTGTATCCCATTACTTCTTCCTTGTGTCAATATCTCCTAGTATTTCACTGCACGTCTACATTTTACCTGTGTACTAAGTGTCCATCTGAAAGTTTTCATGTTAAACTGTTAAACAGTGACATTGGAATGGTCAAAATCAAATGACTGTTTTGTACTTTGCAGAATGAAACACTTCTCTTGGTGACAAAAATCAGCCCCAAGGATTAGAAAGCTGCTATTGTGGTGAGTACATAGTTTAAATACTTCTCTGTGTGTTTAAAAGGATAATGCATATTTATGTATGTAATATATCAATAACTATAAACTGATTCAAGCTATATATTTCAAATAGCATCTGTCATATCTTCTGCCACCATTTCATTGCAGCTGCAAACACAGTACTTCCTTTTTCCTAATACTGTATTAGTAGCAGAATACACCATGCATTTATCTTTGGGCAGGGTGGTTTGGCAGCTGCTGTGGGTGGGTGGTCAGCTGTTTGCTCATAAAATTGTGCAGCTGAGCTATTGCAACATCAATTCAATAATACAGAGTCACTATCAGTACTTGCCTGAAATGAACAAGAAATGAAAATACCTGGAAATTAGCAAATCCATCCTCTCTGCCAAAATATTTATACATGATGAGCAGCAGAATGCATGTGTCATTTACTTTCAGTCTAACTCATTTGCTCTTTTGTTTTGTTTTGTATGTGTCTGTTGAAACGGGATAATCCTGGTACAGAGCTACTTGACAGGAGTGTATCAAATCTGAGCTTGAACTCAGACTAATAACTGTCGTGTGTGTGTGTGTGTGTGTGTGTGTCCCGGTTATTTCGGTATTAAAACTTTCTACCTTTCACTAGGGGGTAGCGATTTGCTCTTCAGGATTTCTAAATCAACCCAAAAGCATGTATAAAAACTTCAGGGCTTCTTTTCCTTTCCTTGATAAGGATGAGGAAGTTCTGTAGCTGGCTGTAGAGATCTAGGAGTATGCACAGAAGAGCTCGGTGCCTTGGTGTCTGTGCCATGCTAGTTACTAGAAAGTGCATTATTCATTCTGCAGCAGCCTCTAAGGTAAAGCCAACATCCTTGCTGTTTTTCCTTATAAGGGAAACAGATGCTTTTATGTATGCTTTTCATAAGCCATAGATGCAAAATGCTGCACCTCTAGGAGATGTCAACACGTCTATATACACACACGGCTTCAGGCGGAGGCATAGGCATCCCGTTCTTCGCTTCCCCCAGCCCTTCCTCGCACACTTCGCTCAGCATTAAGGCTGC
>NW_008666231.1:0-7066 GCF_000695815.1 Acanthisitta chloris | reverse complement strand
CCTCAGCCACTGATCAAGCTGGTCCAGATCACTTCAAATTGAATTTTTCCAATTCACTCTGAAGTCATTGACTGTTTTTGCTTCTCTTCTGGGAGGAAAAAACTAGGATGTGATATAGAAATTCAGCCTAAACAGGCAAACGAAATATTGCTTCACATGCTTTTGCAAAGATTGTTTGTGACTGTAGAGTTAATTCATTTTTCCAAACCTCCTTGTTTCAGTAGCACATATGACATAGCTGACTTTGAGCAATTATCAAAGATGTGTTCAACACCTGAACACAGCACTACAGTTGTGTGTCATATCCGGGAACTCTGTGCAGTGGGGAAGCTCCAAAGGAAAGCAGATGTTGGGAACATTCTTGGAAGAGGTAGAGAGAAAGATCTAAGTATTTATAGGCCTGTCTCCTGACATGATTCCTGGCAGTATAATGGAATGACTCATATGGATCTAGATTAACGAAGAATTAAGGGAGGAAAATATAATTAATGCCAATCAACAGGAGTTTATGGAAAGAGACCCTTTCAAAGTGACTTGTTACTTTTCACCGAGGAGATTGTAAGGTTGAGTGATGAATGCAATAAAGCTGATGTAAAGCATTTGGGCCTTCAACTTAAAATCATGGAATCAACAAGGTTGGAGGAGACCTCTAAGATCACCAAGTCCAACCATTAGCTCTTATTAATCAATGTGTTCTGCTGCAACATTAACTTGTTGCAGCAGGACACATTGATTAAGAAATCAGAACAATATAAACCCAACATGACATATAAAGTGGTTGTCTAAGTAATCATCTCCTAGACACCACTGTGGGGTTCCTGGAAGGGAGCTCAGGCACTGTAAGCAGCAGGCACTGCTCCCTGGGTGCCACCCTGGGACTTTTTGCTCAGTGTCCCACTTATCCAGCTCTCAATCCTTTCACCCCTTCCCTTTCATAGAATCATAGAACCCTCAAGGTTGAAGAAAACCTCTAAGACTGAGTTCAACTATTAACCTGTCACCGCTGGAACCCCTAAACCCTAAACCAGATCCTCCAGTGTCGGATCCAGATGTGTCTGAAACACTCCCAGGAATGGTGACTCCACCACCTCCCTGAGCAATATCCCAGTGCCTGAACACCCTCACAGGGAAAACATTTCTCCTCACATCCAATCTGACTCTGCTCTGGCTCAGCTCAAGGCCATTCCCTCTAGTCCTCTCCCTGCAGCCATGGCAGGAGAGATATCTCCAACCCCCTTTTGTAGAGGGGTAGGGGATGGTTGCTAGAGGGGGTTGCTTGCTGGCAGATCCCAGTAATCAGCTGTTTTTCCTCAGAGTTGTTTATTTTCCCTCTAGCCCTTTCCCACCTGGGATGGTCAGCGTGTTACGTGAATTTCCAAGGTGGCAATTACTTATCGACCATTGCTCAACATCAGAAAAATGCAATATGGTCCTGTTGCCCTGCACAATTGGTTCTTCATCTTCACCAACTGATATTTTCTCAACAACTGTAAAGAAACTAAAAGATTTCTGATAAGGTTTGCTGATGACTCCAAGACGGAGAGGAGAGGAAGAAATTAACGGATGTGTCACCAGTGTGGAGCAAAACAGCTTGCAAAATTTCCATCAGGTGAACGATATACATTTGAGTATGATCACTGATTCCTTGCCACTGGCAATATTGAAATGGAAGATACAATCTAAATCAAACACAAATTACTTCAGAGAAGTACACAGAGGGACTTCAGGGCTTGGCTTGGGCGAAGCTTTCGAGACCATATGAGGAACAATCTGGGTCTTCACCTAAAGTGCCTTCAGAGACGACTGAGGCTCAGCCCAAGTCTGGACCTCAACACACACTCTTGTATTAACAAGGTGGATTTACATGTGGATTTCGGCGAACACTGAGCTGCCTGTGTAGATACACTTGGAGAACACTGGAGAATACAGGGTTCTTCCCAGAGCAGCACAGGGAAGGTTATAACCAACAGAAATGGTGGCTGAGAAGCTTCATTGACCACTGAAGGTGCAAATGGTTATTAAAGGTTGGAGCTACATACTCCAGGGCTGGAGATGGAGAAGGAAGCTCTCTCTAACAACTCCTTGGAAAGTCTCTCCAAACAAATTCCCAGCAGCTCTTGGGGCTTATCATAGGCCCTGGGAATTTCAGCCAAGCTGTGTACTTTCTATTAGCCTGTGGACAATTTTAGGTGTTCCTTTTTGAACAAGCGTGGGCTATACCATTTTTAGATAACCTGTGCCCAAATCCCCTGGAATTTATCTCACTGCTACAAAACAATTACTTCCCACTAATGCTTGGGCACACCAATTATTCATGTGCACTCAAAAACATTACGTGTGCTAGAGTCATCTATTCTTTTCCCATCATTGTGAATGGAGCCTTTGATTCAGTATCGACCACACAGGAAACAGCGTAGGAGGCACAGTAATATGCCTGACTTAGATGGCAAAGCTTGTAAGATGCTGCTTTGTTGGGGTCATGCACTAGTAGGAAGAGACTTGCTATAAAAAATGGGTGTGCACAGGTGGCCAAGGAGGCCAAGGGCATCTTGTCCTGGCTGCAGCAGAGTGTGGCAGCAGCACCTGGACTGGGCACTGGGGAGGTCCCAGCTCAGTGCTGTGCTCAGCTTTGGGCACTCACTGCCCAAAGGCCATTGAGGCACTGGAGCGAGTCCAGCCAAGGGCAACGAGGACAGCAAAGGGCTAGAGCACATGGGCAAGGGCTGAGGGAGTTGGGCTTGGTCAGCCTGGAGAAGAGGCTCAGGGGTGACCTCATGGCTCTCTGCAACTCCTTGCCAGGGCTGGAGAGAGGTGGGGGATGTGTGTCCTGCCAGGGCTGCAGGGAGAGGATAGAGGGAATGGCCTTGAGCTGAGCCAGGGCAGAGTCAGATTGGATGTGAGGAGAAATGTTTTCCCTGTGAGGGTGTTCAGGCACTGGGATATTGCCCAGGGAGGCGGTGGAGTCACCATCTCTGGAAGTGTTGAAGAGGTGTCTGGATCTGACACTGGAGGATCTGGTTTAGGGTTTAGGGGTTCCAGCAGTGACAAGTTAATGGTTGACTCGATGATCTTAGAGGTCTCCTCCAACCTTGATGGTTCTGTGATTCAATGACTGATTTCAGCTTCAAACATACAGAGTCAAACCCAGAGCTACCATCACCACCAACTGGCTACTTGTCCTTTGCAGTGCCTTTGCAACCCACACAGCATCAGGGTTGTGGGAAGCTAAGGAGATATTTTCAATTCTCTCACTTCTCTGAACACTGACCCTGTGCCAAGCCATGACAGCAAGGCTCTCACCCAGCTCTTTGGAGCACTGTGATTCTGTCCTGGAGCTATGATCCATACAGGCATTTGCGTCAAATGGTGGTGGAATTAGTGCAGTTCAGGCACTTGATAGCGATCCCATCATGAAGGTTCACGTGTCATGCACCATGCCATATGGCTCTGCAAGCAAAGCACAGCGTGTTTGGCCTTCCAGGCAAGGAATTAAATGAGGCATGCAGTGCAGGAACCACCACTGTTTGCTCCTGGGTGCAGACCAGTGCCTGAACCTCTCTGATACCTGAGGAATCCACAGCAGTTGCACTGCCACGGCCACTCTGCTGTCCCCAGGGACTTGCCCTTCTCCTGTGTGGGTCAAAGGAAGAAGTCAACACATAGAAAATCTTCTCCCACCATCAGATCTCAGTCTGTGTTGGACATGAAGCTGAGGAGGAAGATCTTTTCTCTTTCCATTCTTTTCTCTGCAGTCAAAACCACATTTTGTCCAGGCCATGCAGCAGGTTGCACTTGGGCCTCATTATAACTGAGCATGGACTATTGACTCAGGTTGCAGACAGTAATCAGTCCTTGCCTATCAATAGCTTTGTCATCATCATTTTAAAAATCATACCCTTCTTCCTGTCATAAAACACTGCTAAGATTTTGTATTCTGTGGAAGTTAAGATTTTCACCACAAATAATGATTCCAAGCACAAGGAATGACTTCAGTTTGAAAGACAACACTGATGATGAAACAGTGTTGGAAATCTTTCACTGCATGGGATTACTTTAGAATTTCTACAAGAGGAAAACCAAGGCATGGGAATGAGAATGAACAAAACTGGTTACATCCTGTGGATGTAACACATTTTACAATGTGTTTTGCAAAGGCTTAAGGAAAAAAGCAAAAACTTTGCATCAAGGCTAACAACTATCAGTCTAACTTGGAATTTTTGTACGAAGTAAAGTGATTTAATATCTGGGCAGATTTCCAGCTGGTAAATAGTCATAGCTGCAGTGCACGACGAGACAGGGATAACAATCACATTAGCTGATTCTCTACTTGCCTCTACCAACTGATGTCTCTCAGTCCTCAGACTTTAAAGTGAGGTGAGAGGAATACAAATTCCCCAGTAAGTTCTGCATTTCTAATCCTTCCTCTAGAATGAAGATTCAAACCCCATGCATACGAATCCATTAAAATCAATCCTTATGCTTTGTCCAGTAATTGTAATCAATTCCAACATTTATTGCTCTGATCACAAATACTGTTCAATCTATTCTACCTGTGCAGTGCATTGTTAAGAGATTCTCAGTGTGACTTTTAATGTCCAGAAGAACAAAACTGCTCAATTCTTCACCACAATGATGTTGTTCTGCATCATATTGTTTTCTGTGTGTGGTGACAGCCAAAAGAGTGACAGAAAAAAGGCACCTTAACCAGCAGATCTGTTTCCTGGATGTCTTTGAGTCATATTCTCCAACTCTCTACTGGCAAAAACAAGTTTTACAACTGTTAGCACTGGTGCCAGCACAGCTCAAAGCACAAATTGCAGCCTACTCTGGATAACACACAAACATTGTCATCTAAGTGCCCCTTAGGAAATCACTGTCACTATCACTAGTGATAGCACAAGAACCAGAAAGCATGATAGGATTATCAGACTGCTTTCTGCGTTTTCAGAACCTTTAGACAGGGGGAAAAAATCACCTTAATCACCTTCTGATTTTGTGAACGTAGCTTAAGTGGTACCTGATAATATGCAGAAAATTAATGGGCAACAGAGAAATAGGAAACCTGTTCCATCAGCATTTTTACTATGGCCCAGATTCCAAAAAGAAAGTGAATACTCTTTGAAACAAACTCACCTGTTTAAATGGGAGAAACAGAATATAGTAACAATGAAATATAGAAGAAAGCAGCTGCTATGCAGTTTGTCATTCCCTGTGCAAGTTCTGCTATCCAGAAAAACCAGCTCTGATCAATCTTGCTGGTTTAATGGCAATAAAATAGCAAAACCAACCAAACAACCACCACCATACAACTGAGGTGTTAGCACAGTGACTAGTGCTTCCACGGAGCAGCACTGCAGGGATGGAAAATACAACAGGGAAATTTATGTTAGATATTATGCAAAATTTTTCCCTGTTCTGGTGGTGAGACCCTGTCCCAGGTTGCCCAGGGAGGCTGTGGCTGCCCCAACCCTGGCAGTGTTCACAGCCAGGTTGGCTGAGCCTTGAGCAACCTGCTCTGGTGGGAGGTGTCCCTGCCCAGGGCAGGGGTTGGGGCTGCATGATCTGTAAGCTCCATCCCAAACCCTAAAATTCTATGATTCTCACTCTGTTGTAAGTCAATTACAACGTTTCTACAAACACTTTGTAAAGAACATACTCTACTGGCAATTGAAACGAAAAAGATGAAGCAGCAGCCCTGTGGCAAAACCAGAGTCAGGAGATCTGGATACTTTCCCTGGCTTTGCTTTAGGCTTCGTGACTGACCTTGGTTAAGTCAGGTACAGCCAAATCCCATTCCCTGCTCCGTGCAAAGGGTCCTGCCTGCTTCCCAAGGAGAGCAGCTCCACTAGGAGTGTGTATCTGAGCAAATACACACATGGATGTATATGTGCACACAGAAATATGGATCACAAGATGTGAGTACTCAAATCCACAATCCATTGACACAAAGCATCAGTTTAATGTGAGAGTGAGGAGGGAAGAGCTGCAGATCAGGTGTTGTGGAGTATATTGTAGTCATAGAAACATCAAGGTTGGAGGAGACCTCTAAGATCGAGTCCAACCATTAACCTGTCACTGCTGTAACCTCTAAACCCTAAACCATATCCTCCAGGAGTCCTGATGATGAAGTAACAAGCATACAGCTTACTCACTGGGTGGAGTTCAAAGGCTATCACTCCTTGGTCATGTCTGTAAAAGCAAGGAAAATATTACCTACATTGTAGGATGGATGTCAGGGCTAAGCTGGTCAATATTTATGAGAGCCATAAAGTTTGTCAGATAAACTACACTTTAGAAAGACAAAATGTTACCACTAGGCTGCCAGATCCTCAGGGGTGCCAAATTTCTACAAATCCTACCAGATCCAGCATTCTTTTTTTCCTACAGAGGTATACTTTTCCTCTGTAAAAACAGAAATAGGTTTGGTTTCAAACCACCTACATATGAAACATACAGAAGTTATTTCTCCTTCTTGTTTTTCATTCATAATTAGATCCACTCATGACTGTACCAAGGTGTTCCTTGTACACTTGGCTGTGCAGAGTAACTACTGGATATACACAGCATGTTTGGATAGCCCAAACTGCCACCGTCCTCCACCCAATAAGCACCAAGCTGGTATGAAAACACAGTGTAAGGGGGAGTGACTGCCCCGGGTGAGATTCACCAACACCAGCTCAGACTCCACCAGGTGTGAACTCCATTCTGTACCACACACCATCCTCAGAGCTGGGAAGGAAAAGGGATATGGTCTGGCAGATGCCCCAGGAACTGTGCCCTGCACAGGACTGTGCAGCAGACACATTCCTGGGGTGCTCATGCGGGGTCTGCCCTTCCCCTGCTGAGCACGGATGTCTCTCCATCCCTCGGTGCTCCCCAACTCCTTGAGCTCAGCTCCCCGAGGGTCTGTTTGGGCAATGCCACCCGCCCGCCCAGGGCCGCCCCGGGGGGATCGCTGCCAGGGTCAGTGCCCGTCTCTCCCCGAGCTCGTGCCCAGGCGATGCTCTAGGGTCGGCGCCCGTGTCTCTCCCCGGAGCCTGGGCCCGGGTGGTGTCCTGGGGTGTCG
>NW_008666230.1:9598-25176 GCF_000695815.1 Acanthisitta chloris | reverse complement strand
GGGAGGAGGAGGAGGAGGCGGCGGGAGGAAGCAGGTTGGGGCCTCCTCCGGGCACGGGCAGCAGCCCCACAGCAACTTCTGGGTCGGATGCTGATCCTTCTGTTTAAAACTAATTCGGACTCTGCGACGCTGACTTCATTCCCTAGCGCGGCCTCAGACACAGCCCAGAGCCTGACAGTGAGAAGTACAGTAACAGTACACAACAGCAGTCCTGGAATCACAGAATGGTATCACGGGAATGATAAATGGAATCACAGGAATGAGAAAGGCAATTGAAATGAGAGACGTGCGGTACAGCACCCATTTCCCTGTGTATACAGTTTACATGTATAGTTTTAAAAGGCTTCTGTCTGTTCGTATAAACAGGCACTGCACACACACACACACATTGCTACAATTCCAACAGGGCACGGCCACGTTGGATTTTTTAAGGGCCATTAGTGGTTAAACATCCTGGGCTCTGGGTCTTCAACAGCTACCAAAGCTCCAGTTGAGATGCCAGAAATGATGGAGATTGGTGGAGCAACCCTCTCATCTCAGGATGTGGTCTGCCCTTCTGCAGTCCCAACCTTGAGCACAAAGGCTCTGGCTGCTTATACAGATGTGTGTGACTCATCCTGAGAGGGCAGAACATCTGTACCATGTGCTAACCTAATGGGCATCAGTTAGCATTTTCTTGGCCTGATCAGCACCTGAAGACTGGGCTGATAGTGAAACAGAAATAAACACTGGGGAAGTTTGGTCTAAGGCAAATAACAAAGCTAATGGAGCCCAAAACTTCCCTCTGTGTCCCTTTGCCCTCTTCAGCTTGCAGCACAGCTCATCCCTGCCTCTCTGGGAGGGAGACTCTTCATGGCACACACATGAGCAGACAGTGAGAATCAGTAAAACCCTTCCACCCTGAGAACTTCTCCCCTCTGTTAGAGAAAGGTAAGATACGACATGACAGAGGCAACTTACAGAGTGACGTTTTGTGACGGCATTTTGAAAAGCACAGCTTCAATGCTGTGGGTATTTCAGTGAGACTAGGGAGTTCAGTTAAATTTGGTACTGATATCTACTTAATATTGTAAGGAAGATTGCCCAGAACCTAAATAAGGTTTCTCCTCACCTCGGATACACAAAGCAGTCCTGTGCATTACCTACCTAGGTGCTTCAGCTGAAGGAGAACGGGCACTAACAGTGCTGAATTCAACATAGCAAGTAACAAATCCCCCAAAAAGCATTCTGCATGGCCAGGGACATGAAGGACAAGAAGCCCTTTATTGATTATTTATATGCAACAAGGGCACTCTCCTAATTGGAAGTGCTATTGATCTTTAACATGGTGTGAAAACGTATGGGTATTTAATGCTGAGGCTACAGCACATTTCTTAGATGGTACCTAATAAAAAGGTTGCGGTTGGGTTTTATCCCTCACAGGATTTGTTACAGCAAAAGTTGCAACCACACAGACCAAAGCTGTGCATGATATTTTCTAGAAAGAGAATTGCTTTTAATAAAGAGAGGAACATTATGATTTTTAAGCAGGGGGACTAGAGGCTTTGCATAGCAGACCATATTGTGCACACTCAAATATATTTACATCAATGCATCAAATTAAACCAGCCATCTAAGTAAGGCACTAAGAGAAGTCTTAGCCTTTTAAGATATCAACTGCAACAAAAATCCATACCCACAACATTAACAAAATGTTTCTTCAGCATGAAATGCAAGTTTCCTACGTAAGTATAAGAAAGTTTGGGGGGACAATATTTTTGATATGTACAGTTTTGAATATAGGGAGAATTCCTGAATTTACAGTAATACAAAATGTTTTATGGATGCTTGGGAAGGATGAGAAGAGATAAGCATTTAATTTTTCCAATTTAAAATACTTAAATTTGTGGGGGAGGTGCAGGTGATGAGGAAGAAAATAAAGCACTGTTCTACACCTCTTTGGAGCAGTGGTCTACAAGACAGGGTGTGCACATAGTGTGTTAGCTACACAAGGGCATGACAGTTCCAAGTACAATATGAATTCTCCTCTATATTCAAAGACACATATTTCTTCAAGTTATTTGGAAAAGCATGGTTGGGTATTGTCCACAACCCACTGACTGCTCAGTAGTGCTGTCCAGACACAAATAAAGAAGTTAATTCTTTATTAGAGCTGTAGTCACTGGTGTACAGGTTTTTAGGCAGTAGTGACCACTTTCAGCAGTACAGTATAAACTATGATTGGACTTCCCAAGTATTGTGTACTGAGCAACTTAGACACTTCACAATAAATAATAATAAATTGGTACAAAACACTGAGAGCTTTATGAACTTCTAAATTAAAACATCTATGCTGAAAATAAGGCAACACCTAGTGAAAGATTGGGGGGGGAATTATCAATGTAAAGAATCTCTTGCACTACATTCTAAATCCAAACCCCATTCATAGGAAACCTTTCTCTGAAAGAAAACTTAGCAGCTCAACAAATTCAAGTCCAGTAGACATGAACCTTAAATAATGGCAGGGTCACTGTAAAGTACTTGGCTC
This sequence comes from Acanthisitta chloris, assembly GCF_000695815.1. NCBI lineage: Eukaryota > Metazoa > Chordata > Aves > Passeriformes > Acanthisittidae > Acanthisitta > Acanthisitta chloris. The sequence goes on along the minus strand of NW_008666230.1, from coordinate 22,649 downwards.
TCAAGAGCAAAGTCTTGATTCAGAAAAACAAGCTATTAAACACCCCCTTTCTGTTCTTCTACATTTTGAGAGTTGCACACACAGTTATGTGCTGTAGTATCTCTGCTTCATGTTAGCTCGAGTGCTTCCTATAGGATTGTACACATGTCCCTCCAGTCAGGCAGGCAAATACCCGTATCCATGGATCAAATATTAAACACTGAAACTGTAAAACAACAGCAGCCCCTAGAGGTAACGGGAAATCCACGGAACCACTCGGGACCTCATAGGAGAGCAGAATTGCTTCTCATCATCCCACAGAGCAGATGAGCCAAGTTCAATCTCTTAATGACCTTCTGGCTCACTTTAATACAGAAAGCAAATTCAGTCTTCACACAAGAATGTCTTATCAGAGTCTTACATTCTGAGGCATGGAAAGCAAAATGGGGGATGGAGAAAGGTGGTTTTAATGAGTAGGTAAATTATCATCGTCAAATCCAGGAAGCTAAAGGTGTATTTTGCCAGTTAGTCACAGAATGGTTTTGGTTGGAAAGGACCTTAAAGATCATCTAGTTCCATCCCCCCTCCATGGTGGTAAAACTTCTCCACAATAAAAACACATAGTCCTGGATTAGTTGAGCCATAACAGAACCTAATATTAAAAAATTCTTACAATTGTATATTGTTTGTTTACCTGAATTTTCACAGGGAAGAAATGGCAATTCCTTAGTATATCCAAGTCTATAGTATCAGATTTGACAGTACGAGTTCATATGGTTTTACAGCACTTAAACATACATTGAGGTGCTTTAAAACAAATGTTTTGAAGCAAGCTACCACAGAGCACTGCTGTCTGCCTCTTCTCTGCTGTCCTCAGCCACTCGACCACAGTCCTCCCCTCCCCTCTCCTCCCTCTTATCTCGCACTTGCTGCTGCCTCAGGCAGTAGTGCTGGAGAGCCTGAGAAAATGGGTTAGGTGCAGTTTTACCACTTGGCCTGCACTCCATACCACACCACACATCTTTCAGTGGGAACATGGGGGACACTGGCCAAGAACCAACACCGCAGACAAGAGACGACTGAAATTTCACCCTTGATGATGATCAGTGAAAAGCAACTATTTATACAGTGACCAATTTTGCAACTGAGAGAAAAAATAGTCTTTGTAGAGGTGAGACACTGATGTAAAACACCATATACCACTGCTCAGTATAATTCCATTTTTGAACATACAGTTATCTGTTGCAGCTCCTGAGGTCAGACAGGCATCTACTGGTACCTCAACAGGCACTAAGGAGGAGGTGGAGGGATAAAGCAAGAGCTCTTAAACCCAGGCTTTACCTTCTTCCTTGAAGGGAGCGCTGAGCACATTTTAGCTAACAGCTGTAGGTGGCGATGTGCCTGAAGGAAAACGCTGCTCGTCTTTTTCCACACACCTCACTGCAAAACTGCTGCACTTACCACCTCGATTCTTATTTCAGCGGGAACATATTTCACAGGAAAACAGTAAGCAAAAATTCTCCTTGAAGCAAGATGGGATGTTTGCTTTGAAATTGGTTCAGATATGATGAGGAAATACAGTTAAAAAGCACTGAACGTGCAGGAGGTTCAGAGATGCAAGGGAAGGGAAATGGCATTTAAAGTTCCTTGCAGCTATCTCACAGCTGTGCCTCGAGACCCACAGAGAGCACACACTACTCAGCTCTTCACTCAGTGACTCAGACACCGCGAAACAGAACTTTGTACACTTCTTACAAAGCGTTAAGTACTGCCAACTGCACCCGTGGACACAATGTATTGAAACACACATTCTTCCAGAGGTGGATTCTTCCACCTTTTTTTTAAAATCACAAAGGTGCATTGCAAATAGATTTTAACCACAACAAACTACCTGCTCCCTTCCACAGCCTTAAGAAAGGAAAAAGAAAAAGGTTACACCAGGTAGACAATCTCTGAGTGGTCTAAAGCTAGTGCCTGCCTTCTTGTTTCACCTGTCCTTCACTGGCCAAAGGTTTCAATCACATGCCAGACATTCTAGCAGACAAAAGGTGTTTTTGTTATCATCAGTGGAGTCCATCCAGACTGAATTAGTAGACTTACACCCAATATTAAGTCATAACAAAATAATTTGTATATTCTTTCATTCTTGTCATACCCTAACTTACGCAATGCTGCTTAAGAAACCCCAAACACAGTATTATCTAGTAAGGAAATCTGTTTATGAGTGTACTGGACTGGGTCCATACTCACAGACTGCTGGGTAACACACTGTATGAAGAGTTCTATTCCCAGCAGGACCAAGCCAGGAGGCATCCTGCCTTCCATTCCCACTGGTCTAATATGAATAGAACACCAGGGAAACCAAAAATATAGTGATGCCCAAGACTGTCTAGAGCTGCAAGCTCTTCTAGGGCCCAGGAATTGATGGCAATAGCTTGTCTGGACAGAGAGATTGATGCTTTCTTTTTCTTTTCTTTTTTAAAAAATTTTTAAGTGTTTTGCTGTACTGCAGATCTTATTCTGTATTACTCGCGTTGTTGAAGACACAGAGATTTTAAACAACATACCGCTGTGAACACAAATAAAAAATTTAGATCACTTCTTTGTACATATTTAGCAATTTAGAACCAGCCATTTCATATCAGATCAAAAAACTCTAAGGCATTTAACAACTCAAAAAGCTTTTGGTTAATTAAAGCCTGCCCTCATCGGCAAGAACCCTCTCCCCTCTGTTTCCCAGTTTTCCCCCCAGCACACCCAGAAAGCCACTTGTCTCCTTCCCCACTAAACTAAACACACCTGCTACTGCACCATAGCTCATTTCCACATGGGAACTGAGGACAAGGTGAGAGGTCAGAAGAGCCAGGGCTCAAGGCAGAGCACGGACCAGCCTTCCCCAGGCTCCCATTTGGGTGGGGTGGTCTGGTGGGCTGTTTTGGGAACAGCCTCATTTAGCTCCCCAGGTTAAAATATAAAATGGGCACAGAAGGTCTTGTGTGAGGCCTTTGGCAGCAACTGCTGCTCCAGCAGGTACTCTGTGTCTCCAGAAAGACAGAGCTGCAATTGCAGAAGCAGCTCCTTCATTCCCATCTGTAGGATCACACTGACCCAGGACTTGGGCCGTGTCCTTCAACCACCTTCTGTTCTCTGACCGTGGCACAAAAGCTGTAACTTCTGGTTGTTTCGAAGCTTAAAGTGCTTTTAAAGGCTTTTAGATGGCAGTGAGCAGGGGCATGCAGAGCACACGTTCTGCTGATCCTTCTAAACTAAAGAACTGTTTCCCACCTGCCAAGGGCTGCAGGGCAGCCCAGACAATGAACCAGGTGATCACTTCCAAGTGCTACCAGGTGAAACACAAAGGGGAGAAGTGTTCAATGGCGCCTGATTTATCCTGACCTAATTCTTTGACTCAGTGCTCTAACTGAGCAGCAGGCTCAGAAGATCAGGTTTACCCAGAATATTTTTCATCTCTCAATGGTACCTTGCAATCCAGAATTCACTGGTGTTTTTCTCTCTGTATTTTCTTAGGCTGGGCTGAGAACACTTCAAAAATGCAGCTAGAACACATAACAGATAAATCCAGTTTATCTAGGCTGAAAACTTATGTGCTAATTAAAACCTTGATAATCTTTCCTATTATTTGCATACTAATTTAAATTTCTGAAAGGCTGATGATAATCACTAACATAATACAACTTGAACTACAAAGAGTCTCAAACATCATCAGAGCCTCCAGATGCAAACAGTGAAGTACTAACTTTGCCATGCCCTGATACTGTGTTAATAGGGCAAAGAAAATACTTTGTATTCTTCCAGGATGAGAAATGATGAGAAGAAGAAAAAAAGAAAAATAAAAAAAGAGACTATTAAAGAAGAAAAACAATTCTAATTCAGCTTGATGCTCAGTCATCTGAAACACTTTTAACTTTGAAAAGTTAGGAGCCAGACCATGTTTAGAGGGTAGATTTCAAAAGTACTGTGCATACCCCTTAGCTCTGGGAAGAAGCAAATCCAGTTTCCAGAAGCCACTAATTACAGGGTTTAGAAAGAAAGCAGAGAGCTCTAAGATTGCTAAAGTCTTTGAAAACATTTCCCCTTATAGCTCACTTGGCAAGACATCAGATATGCTCACAGGCCCTAATTGAACTTAGATGTCGACGTATGTAAATCTGCTCAAGTGTGTGGCTCTGGCCTTGCTTGCACACAAACTCAACTGTACAGTGACCCAGGGAGCACTTTACAAATGAGATAAAACTGTGAATCCCAATGCTAGCCCATGTAGTGAAATCAGTCACAACTTTTGTTACGAAACAAATTAATTTTGGCTTCAAAGCATTCAAGCAATTGCTTATCCTAAATGCTAGGATGAAAATATTAGTAAGTACTTATTACAGAACCCCATTATGTAACTTGCAACCTAGTTCATTAAATGAAAATGAAATTTCATTCAAGTTCTAAGAATATTCTTTTCCAATAGAGGGTCTTGTTCTCTATAATTTAGAAAGTATTTGACCTGAATAATTTTTTTACCACACTAAGAAAAAAACCCCAGCAAACCCTAAACACAGTCTCACTTTTCCCAAATTGTAGTGCTCAAACCCCAACCACCCAGGGAACAGCACCTTCATTTGTGATGCTGATGGATGTTGTCCTCTGGATCAAGTAGCAGACAAGCAAAAAGAACCATGAAGGATTGCCCTTGCATTGTTTAAAGTAGCAATACAAGAAAGAATATGCTCTAATGTATATGATTTATACACACACATGTGCAGTATCATGTAATATACACATGGAATGTTCAAAATTGTACTAATTCCACTAGCTACTGCACTGTCCATAAGTACAAACTCACAAGTCTCAGAGAAATAACACCCCCATCAACTTCTGTGTAAGGAAAAACCTCGCAAAAGTAGTTAGCCCTCCCTGTTCCAATGCACAACCATCAGCTTCAAACATTCCCACTCTCAGCTGTGCCAAGAGCTGACAGTGAATAGGAAGCTGAAACCCTCCTTTTTCCAATGGATCAAAGTTACTGTTTCCAGTTCTACAGGTACACAAGGTAAGACATTTTTCCTCCCAAAATTAAACCTAGAGAATGCTGACAGTTCTCCATCAAAACTGTTTTTCAATGGTATCAACACTAGCTTTTCTTACTGTGTTTTTGCTATTTTCACTCCAAATAAATGGAAACAAGAAGGGTTAAACAATTTTTTCCCCCAGATTTTGCATTTAAAGTCACTTATTTGATTGTTATTAACTTCCAGCTTTCTGAAAAAACAGCAGTCTATAATTACATGTATTTCTCATGGCTTCCCCTCCACAGAGGCAGCACTAACCTGCTTTTCTCAGGGAACACAGTGGTCAGGATGATCACTCACCTTTAACTGGTCACTGCACAGTGTGGGAAATTGAACAGCAGCATGGGCCTTCCCAACTACAGTGCCAAAAATGTCATTTAAACCCAACTGTTAGCTTTTCATTTACCATAAAGTTGTCAAACTCTTCCCTCTGATGAACACTGCCCACGCCTCAGGTTGTACTCAGCACTGTGTGGAATCACAAATGCTGCAGCGAACACAACAAGAGCACAAAGCTTTGTCATGCTCTATCACTTGTTAGTTTTGAATGAGATTTCAAGGAAAACATCTGTTATACAACCACAGCTCCTGTCACTCCCCATACCCCAAACTCTGAAACAGTGAGCAGGTTTCAACCACACTGCAAAAGACAGTGAGAGTCCTCACTGCAATCCTGTCTGCTCTCTGCAAACAGCTGGTAGGAGGAGAAGGTTGACCACAGTTAATGTCACCACTCAGGGACAATCAAGAACTTAACAGCTGTCCCTCCTGTTTGGTGGCAGCTGGCTGGCACTGCCACAGCTCAGCTCAGGGGCACTGGGAACAAGCAAGCTAACACCAGTTACTGAGGAGGGAGAACAGAGGTAGAGAGAAAAGGATCAGAAGTGCCAAGTCTTTAACCGCAAAAAAGGACTTGGGTGTGCAGATGTACAGGCATGTGTCAGGTCTTTTCCCAAGACTCACACCCACCACCCTTTCAATTCCTGAAATTCAGTGCTTCCCAAACAGGACAAATATTCCAAAATGTCCCAAAAATTTCCTCAGCCTTTTTAAGTGCTTCCCATTTTAACATCTGTGTTTACTTATCTACAGTCCTTTCTCTCTCCTTCCGACAACCTAAACACCCTTACTCAAGAGTTCTCCATCTGCTCTAAATTCCATCCCTCTTTTCCTGCACTAAAACCTACTTTTCTCATCAACCCCAACTTACCCAAAGCCTCCCATCCTCCCTCTCCACAACTTCCCAATCAATGTGGAATACTTCACAACCCAGGCCTTAAAATTTCCTCTGCTTTTTCCCCTCCGCACCAGCCACAGCTGCTGGTTGTTGCCAGCCCCAGAGCCACAGGACAGGCCTAAGCACACAAAATACTAACAGATACACAATCATGTGGCACTGATATCCAAAAGATTAAGTGACAGATCATACTCTCAGGGTACCAGCTAATCCCTCTCTGTCTCTGTCCTTTTCCTCTTGGACCTTTCATTTCATTTTTTTTGAGCTACAGGTACTCTCAGCTTCAAGAATAGAAACTCAAGACAAGCAGTGTTTGCTTCTACTACACCATCTTCTTCCCAAAGTGCTGGAAAAATACAGAGTCATCCTGGCTATACTGGAGTTCACATACCCCTCCTTCAAGAGGGTAAAAAAGACATTACTTTGTGACAGGACTGCTGGCTAAAGAGGAAGGGAACCTGGTGGTCCCAGCGGCTCCTTCTGATAGAAACTCCACTGGAGATAAAAGTCCTCCATAGGCAGATCCCAGCTCCCAAGCAAGAAAAAAAACCTCAGCTGTAAGAGGTGATCTGAGCTAATTACATAAGTCATATTATTGCCAAAAATTCTGGGCTTGTTGATTCCAGAAGTTAGAGAAATTGAACTGTCATATGAAAATCATTGCTTGGGCTGGGCCAGGACAATTAAATAAGGAGTCACATCACTGGTCTGAACTGCTGATTTGTTGGAACGATGATAAATGAAGAGAGAAATAGATGCAACATGCACCAACAAGCATTTAAACCATGCATGAAAGTATGATATTGTATCCTCAAAATCAAAGCCTCTCAGTTTACAACCTTAATATTGAGCATGACTGAGTTTATGTCAGTCTTGGTAATCAGTCTGGAAGCAAGACTCGAGGTGTGTGAGCAGCCCTGACTAACTGCTCCACGAACAACACGGCACCGAAATGCACAGACCAGGATGAAGCACTCTTAGCTGAGCTGGTTTGCAATGGTTATGTTTTAAAAGAAATATCAAAAAGATTACAAGACATAATACAACAAAAAGCCAAAAATCCTGAGCTGGAGATATTCTACTCTTTCCATTACATGCTTTAGGAAGCTGTTTGCAGGATAATGTTACATACAATTTTTAACATACAAAAATGTTTAAAGAGTAGCACAATGACTGTGGAAATCAAAACTGGCAAGTTAGAAAATGTCAGGAAAAAGATTTTTTGGGCCAACCCTGCTTTGCCACCCTTATTCAGTTGCACTGCATGATCGTGCCTTGTCACCTTGCAGGACATATATCCACAGGACCTCACCTCACTTTGTGGAAAGATTTACTGTGTCCTGAATGATGACTGAATTGAATCATATCAAAAAGGTGTTGTGAAGATTAATTAGAGACTTACGAAGCTTTGTGGCAGAACAGTGACAGGTATCATACAAAAACCTACAAGCAATTGAACAATCCTGCCTGGTGAGCTTTGTTTGAACAGTGGGCAGAAAATAAGGTTTAGGCCCCACACTAAGCAATGTGAAAAAACCCACACAACTACCAAATAGTTCTTTCAGCAGGTACTGTCCTTCTTAGCAAGTGAGAATAAGGCCTTCAGTAAAAAGCACCTTATGGTCAGGAATGCTCTATTCCAGGCATTTGTAACACAGAAGTTGAATGTAATCACCATCTTCAAGATTTCAAAACTTCAACACAGAATTTCAGTATATATGATATCCCTGACAGGGCAAGCTGCAAAGCAAAGAACTGCCCCCCAGCATTACTGCACAAAACTAATGCTCACAAGTATAAACTGTGAGGCTGAATTCCTCATATCGGCCAAGTGGACAAAACACTTCCCATCTCCTGTCCATCCCCTTTTCATCCCGTGGCATCGCCCTCCCTACCTCCCTACACAGTCTCACTCCCCTCTCAGCCCTATCACCTGAGCCCCAGATTCCCCTGTTCCTTTCCAAAACTCTTTGACTAGTACCTACTTGTCCCAAACTCTTGCCTAACCAGTCACAGCTCCCATGTTCTCCTGCCAACATCCACTGCTGCCTCGGGAAGCACACCCTCCGCTCAGATCACCTCACTCCACCTTCCCCTCTCGCTGCCTCTGCTCTCACACCTGAACAGCTCAGTTAGAGACACTCAAACTCAGCAGCTCTTGCTCCTGTGCTGCTGCACACCGTGGCCCAGAGCTCTGCTCACATGGAGCATCTGCTACAGCCAGTGGAGGCAGAAACACTCAGATGTAGGTGCTAACAACTCTGAGCTTCTCCTCAACTTAAACTGATTTTGACAGGCAATAGAAAGTACATAAAGGTCAGACTTCAAATCCCTCCTCCAAAACACAAGGTCAGCAAAATTACTGTGGGTTTTTTTAAATATGGAGAAAATAATTCCTGGTTTCCTTTCCTATTATTTCCTGCATTATTGTCTATATTATTTTTGGAAATAGGTCACTCCCTCTGAGTGAAGTTACAGGCTCTGTATATACATGTGTATGTAGACATGTGCATGTTTATAATGACTTCTAAAACCAGCTCATTTTCCTCAGTACCTCCATTGCTTCACTTTGTTAAAACAAAACTAATGTGAAATAGATTTCCCCATGCATGCTATCAGTTTAATTAAAATAAACTAATATATAAAATCTTAGCAATATACAACTTGAAGAGAGCTGAAGAACTCTTTTCCTTTTTTTAAAAAAATGCTTAATGTTTATCACACACCTTATTCAAGTAGATACTTTACTAAATCGTTCCATATTCTTAAATGTATTTTAAAATACACATTTGAAAATGACACTCGGTGGAGTAAGAACAAGAAACATTAGAGCAATTTAAAACAAAAAGCCTCAAATTATTCTTATTTTCCATCTACATATGCATAAATAAATCCTGCAAGAAACAATGCTAAGAACCTGCATCAAAGAAGCAAAGCAAATATTGCCACCAAAGTTAATCCCAGGGGCTATAGTGGGGGAGGATTAGTGACACATAAACCCCTGTGATGTCTGTGCACATGTTGTAGGCTACAAAGCACAACAACAACTCTCTGCAATTAAAAGAGAAACACAAGCAAACCGGCTGACAGTCTCGGATCCCCAGTGTTCCATCTCTCTGATTTACTTTCATATTTCAAACAGGTCGATGTAAAGTAAGTGAGAGTAAGTGAAGTAAGGAGACTCCACTACTGACAAACTAGAACCCAGCAGTGACCTTGCCCCTTTTTTCCCCATGTTCTTCATGTTGCAACTCCCTAATATTGCAAAATTTTGCAATATTGATGCTTTCCTTAAAGCCCCATTTCTCCCCTGGCCATCTGAAGACATTGCACACAATTTATTCTTTTTTTTTTTCAGCTTTTAATTCTAACATGCTGAAAAAAAAAAAATCATGTAAATTCAGCCTCTGAGTGAAATCATGAGCTCAAAACTAGAACTTAACAAAAACTTTTTAATTGAACACTTTTGAAGGCCAACCTAGAAGAGCTAAAGTGTTTGGGTCTGGCAGAACACAACAGCTTTAAACGAGTGTAGATGGATAAAAGGACTGTCAAAATACATTTTCTTCTTAGGTGTCTCATTCATCAAATGCGCTCAGGCATGTAGATATCTTCTGTATTGGAAGAAATTCACCATCTTAAGCTTTCTCTGGAGTCAGATGCTTACACATCCATAACAAAAATGGAAGGAATTATTACATTTTCCAGTTACTTTCCACAAAGAGAAGAAAGAATGCACCTAAACTAAACTGAAGCCATGTGAGCAGTAGTTTTATTTTTTAAAGGTTCATTTTTTAACATCCAATACAGACAATATATTGTCTGTATTATTACAAATATCATGTGCGTAGAATTTCTATCTGCAAGGAACCTTGCGAACATGAATATATACAGGTTCCTCCTGAGGCAAGACTCACACCTATAGCACAGCTGGAGAAATCCAGGCAGGAAGATGAGATTTACCTGAAGGCACAGAAGCTAGTCAGATCCTGACTCTCCTCCTGGGCCAAAGACCACACCTTGCTTTCACCCACTCTCCTAATTACAAATAAAAGAATTCTTGGTCTGTATATTCTTTTCAGGCAGAACCTGTCTGACCTGTTAATTTACTGACTGTGTTTAAAAAGTCACCAGCCAGCCAGCAGAGAACCTTCACTAAGAGAATCCTGATATTGCATGTTTCTTGTAGAATACTCATCTCTTCCTTGCTCAGGATTGTGCTCATTCTGCAAACGACTCTCTTTAGTTTTGGCTGATGGGAGATATAAATTCAGGCTCTTCCAGGGACCACGAGGAAGATTTGATCTCCTCACAAGTGAAGCATACATTTACCCTCTGCAAAGTCAATTAGATTCTTAAGATGAGTGAGGCAGCTAATTCTTCCCTGTCCATCCTGATTTGCAAGCCCAGCATTACATCAACTAAAATGTTGCTGTGGACAGTCCTTGGGAAGCTGGTTGAATTGTATATCTTCTGACCCTCTCGGACTCTTGTGAACCTTTACACATCTCAGTGAGCACAATCTGCTTCTTAACTTCAACTGAAAAAACCCACAGCCTGACTTTGGCCTCAGGAAGGTTCCTTTCACAGTTCTTTGCTTTTAAGAAAGCTGATCAAAATGAGGACTCTGTATCTGCAAACATCACAATAATTAGAATTAATTACTGTTCATGGAATAAGCATTGGCAAGGTGGCAGCCTCAGTAAAAATCTGCAGTACGGAAGATCCTGAGATCAAAGTTCACCTCACAGACTTATCAGAGCAGGATTCAGCTACAAAGGGAAACGCCCTATCAGTTATATCAGATATCCATATACCAGCACAGCTCTCTGTGTGCACACATCACTTCCACAGGGAACAGTATCTTCATGGCACTGCCCACGGAACACACATAAGATGCCAAAGCCATGCCTGTCCATTTTCCTAAATGAATAATCCTCCCAGCTCAAAACCCATAAGTGCTTTATATTTTGTCAGGCTGCAGCAGATATGCCACAAGTAAATCTATGTCACCAATAACAGTCAGATCAACTGAAAATTGTGAGTGAAACAACAGACTAACACATTATCCCTGCCAAAGCTTCTGTCTGAATTTTTACTACTATTGAATTTTATACCATGAAGGAAATCCATCTCTGACGAGCTATACACTGTCTCAGCCTTTCTCTGAACACAAATGTGTACGTGTGGAACATGAATTTTCAAAGTTTAACACAGTCTTCACAAACTTGTTGTTACATTCTGCTTCCACTGCACTCACTAGTCTCAGATCATCCTTATTTACTGACAGGCAGTAACTGATTCACTTTTGTACCACACTTTCTCCGCAGGTTTTCCACATACTGAACAAACACTGAACACTCAGAGCTCTCACAGCTTCAGAAGCTTTGGTAAACTGTCTGTGCTGAAGCTTCTCTCCAGTTCAACTAACACAAGAGACAGCCATCACATTATAGAATGATATTTGAGCAACGCCATTTGTGTTGTCCTAACTCAGTCTCTATTCTGTACTCTCACACAGGCCAGCCAACTCAGGTTAAAGACAACTTGATTTAGGTTTCCTTGGCTTGCTTGAAGACTGAATTTGTGTCAGGAATGTCTGTGAAGCAAATACAATCCCAAAGAAACCGATTAGCCACACCAGCCTGCGCAGCAGTTGGCTTGGAATTAAGTATCAGGAAAGCTATCTGAGTACTGTCAGAGGTTATCATATATCTGACAGTTTGCAAAGTTTCAGAAGAAAAATATACTATAAAAATGTGCTACAACTCAGTTGACTGTGTTGCATAACGAATGTTCAAAATAAATTTTGTATCTTTGGATGTCAGTGCCAGAGCTTGTGCAATATTGTTTGCCATAAACTCAGCACAACAGTGATTGCAGACAAACAGGTCTGCATGCAGGATGTCAGCAGATGACAGTGAGGCCTCCCAAATGCAATAAGCACACAGAAAATCTAATAGAAATGTCAACTCCTTGTCTTCACGCTCTTACATGTCTACTCTAATACTCCAATTTAAAAGTTTATTCTCGATCTGCTCTGATTCAACTGCAGTAAGGCCTATGGAGACTTGAATCAATTCAAGTGGTTGTATATCGATGCAGTGTATCTTGATCGTGTGAGTAAACTTTGACTGACACTACTTTGCCATGATAAAAGTCTACACTGGTTCCAGACATTTGGTTTTCTGTATTGGTTTCCAAGTAAAATTGGTAAAATGTGTACACAGTCTCAAACTGAGGACAAACTGGGAAGGGATGTGACACCTGTATCTGTTTAAATAAACAAACTGGGTCCTCTGCAGATGTGGAGAATCCCAATTTCCTCAGCGGGCAAGGAAAGAATCAACATCCTCAGCTGAAGTGCTGACTTGGCAACACTTGTGGGAGGTGAGCACCTCTGAATCCCTGTGCATGGCATCAGTTCTGTGCCAGCAGACAACTGGGGAGCACAGGAGGCACAGCCCATCTGCTGCTTTCCACCAAAACCTCTTCTAATGAGCAGATCCACTGATCCATCCTGCCATTGGTGGCTAACGCTCGTTTGAAGTTCAGCATAAAGCCTGTGGCCACCCAGACCTTCCTGTTAAACGCCTGAGTCTACTTGAGCTAAAGCTTTTTGGTAGAATTGCAAACTGACGTTGGGAGCGAAGCTTAATATTCTCCTTACGTCGGCACCACATACACAGTATAGAGCAGCTTCACAGAACAGCGACAGTGAGCTCTGGGGCCAAAGCTAGCTGGAGTCTGGCCTTCC
>NW_008666230.1:0-9569 GCF_000695815.1 Acanthisitta chloris | reverse complement strand
GGAACTGAGCAGTCACCATGTTGCACTGTGTTAATTTTATCCCTGACATTTGTCTAACACTGCACCTCTCAGACTGCTGTGCTTCATTTAAATCCTAACTTCTGTACCTACTTTGCAGTAGAGTGATAAAACCAAACCCTACACACTGAAAAAGCAGCTAAGATATGACAGTAGCAGACTTTAAGAAATAATGCTGCAGCTTTTAAAGGATCTTTTAAGTTGTCAATTCCTTTCTCCCCATCCCTCAACCTTCGGCTTACTTCCCTACAGAATTCCCTATGCTTTCCCTCATACATCTACTTCAGAATGACCTGAACATAATGCCTTACAGAATATTTATATATCTAAACTCTTATGGATTATAGGCTAAAACAACAATGCACATCATGGCAAAGAAGTTGTGCTGAATGAGCCAAGAATGTGCTAACATGGGAGAGCCCTGGCATTCCTTCACCCTCATTTTCACCATTCCTCACCTCCTCTTTCACTCCCTGTGAGCAATATACCTTTAAGAGAGCAACTATCAAATTGCAGAGGAACGTTTCAGTTAAAGCTGGTGACACAAACCTTTGTTCCACTGTTCCAGGAACACCTTCTCCACTGAAATAAAAGTACCTTCCAATTATTTATTGCTATTTCAGCAAAATGCAAGAGAAATTTGCATTTAATAAACCCCAACTAATCATTGCTTAAAAGCATTAAATATTTTAAATGTTTCGCTACATTAATACAATTAATTTCAGTGCAATTTCTTGAAATTAAAATCATCTCAGTTACTTCACAAATGCCATTATGTGGATTTCCTTACAGCCATACAAAAGCAAGGACACCAATTCACATTGAACATTTAATTAACCAGTTAGTCCATGGAATTTAATTCCAACAATAAGTTGGACATTCATTTTCAGCCTTTAATCTATTACCCACATGCACAAAGAACAAAAGAATAACCACACACTGCTGCCTCCATAATGGCAGGTAGAAAGAACATGAAAAGCAAGACCTCAGAGAATGCAGAGGGCTAACTGAAACAGACTTTTAAAAAAATGCTTATTTATACCATAGCTTCTATTACCCATAGGAAACACCAGTTTTTCTATAACTTCTGGGAAAACGATTTATCTTTTTTTTGGTGTTATAACAGTCAAAAGAAAAGAAGTCACAAAGTTGCATTTATGTAAGTATTTTCCACTTACTTTGATGAACATGCAATTTCAGCCATAAAACGAAAATTGTAACCTCTTTCCAACTTAATGGAGAACAGGAATCCAAGGAGGAAAAGAAAATAAGACTCTAGTACATACAAATGTATTTGGAATCTGTTGTGTGAGAAGGAAAAGCTCTGTCCCAGATGAACCAGGACAGAATCCAAATTGAGAAATATATAAAAGCTCTTCCACAAAGCTCTTTCTTTAGTACTTTACACATGTTCATTTTATTCATAAAATATGCATGGAATCCCATCCTACGTCACCGGGGAAAAAAGTCTGCTGAAGTGCTCAGCAGACCTTTCCTTGCAGTCCACTGTCCACTATTCCTACCTTGCTGGCACATCACCTTTGTGCTTTTGGTATCCATTGAAGTCCTGCTGGAGGAACAGCACCGATTGCTCTCTGATGACCAGTGACAGGACTCAAGGGAATGGCATGAAGCTGTGCTGGGGGAGCTTTAGGTTGGATATTAGAAAATGGTTCTTCCCCCAGAAGGTGTTTGGGCAGTAAACAGCTCCCAGGGCAGTGGTCACAGCCCCAAGCCTGACAGAGCTCAGGGAGTGTTTGGCCAATGCTCTCAGGTGGATTGTTGGGGTGTCCTGTGCAGGGACAAGAGTTGGACTGATGATCCTTGTGGGTCCCTTCCAACTCAGGATATTCTATGATTCCCCAGGTCATCTTGCTTCACATTCCAGGCAGGAGACCTGACCTGGACCTCCACTGTGAGGACACACACAGACCTCCCCAGGCAGGTCCCACCTACACCAGCTAGAGAGCACTTGAGTGATCACTGCTCTCTTCTAGCAGAAAGTGTTTCTCTGTCATTCCATTCAAAAATTCTTCAGGCTTATCACATACATCCCATGCTGGACTTGTACTCTCATAATTTTATTTCTAGTGTAACATTGCAAGGCAGTGAGTGTGTCTATCCTGCTTTAAAAGTGACTTGGAATTACTTGAATGCTACCAGAAGGTACAAACCTGCTGTTATTAATAACAAATAGCTGAGGAGAGCATCAGGACACATGCTTGAACAGATTAGTGGTGGTTAGGAGTGAATAGCCAGAAGCAGTACTGAAGACCTACATTTTTCTATTGTCATGGTCTTCCTCTCATTACTAATTAATATTTGGGTATGATTCAAAGGAGAAAGACAGTGGCATTAATGTGACTGTATTAAGGTCAGTGGAACAGCTCATAATACCACTATGCCCTATTTCTGAGAAGTCAAAAGAAAAATAATTTCAGAATAGATCTACCAGATTATCTAAACATCAGACAGACATACGCATGCAAATATGAACAGATGACTATCGAAAACAGTCTAGCTAGGGAGATCTATAATGAAGGCACATAAGGATAGAGGCAAATAATAATCAAGTTGGTATTTAACACGACACTGTAGCTGTTATGTGGGTGTACCAGCTTGCCTCTGCTCTGCCTATAGAGATGGAGATATTTAGTTCTGAAGGGAGAGTTAAATGAAGTTACATGGTCATTTTTGTCTCTACTGAATGCAGTAGAGTTCTTGAACACTTAAGCAAAGCTGCTGGCTAAGAAACCCATATTGTGTAGGATTATTTTACTCACAATGATTTTATTAGTGGCAGTAAAATACTGAAACTTTCATACATTGAGAAAACACATACACATATGCCAAATGACATTGTAAACTAGTACATCACAGAGTAAATACTCCTGTCATTGAGCACCACAAGAAGCACAGCAGTAATTCACACATGGAAGTCTACTACATGTTCCTTCACACAATCCACAATCAGCCTACGAACAGTCACCAGATTGGTGCAGGGATCCCAGCAGAGATCCACCACCTGTACTCCACACCAGCACTGGTTGGCCAGGCAGGCAAAGTGGGCACACTGCAGGTGTGAGCCAACATGTAACTGTCCATGGTTCAGAAACTACCTCCCTCCAAGGACTTGTTGCTGTCTTCAATCAGACAGTGCCAAACACTGCTGCGGTCAAACAGAGCCCACATGCCAGCAGAGAAGCAAATTATGATTCTCCCTGAAATGCTTCTCATTTTAAGAGCTAACAGTTGCCCATGGAGAGTTTACGATTTGCTGACACACTGTGCCTTTCTCTGCTCTTCTGAGAGGCACAGTTTTCTTGCCACTTCCATTTTCAAGAATAGTGTTTGATTCCATAAATTGACCGATATTCTGCGTCTGGTTTTAGCATCACAGATATGCATACCACATACAATTCAATTCCCATCCAAAATAAATGTTTTTCAATGCCTAGCACAGACACACTTCTATATACTATTTCAGTATGAGCAAACAGTACAAAAAACACACTACTTAGAACTCCAGTTATTCTGTCTTAAACCAATCTGAACACCAACATGTTCTAATCAATCACCTAATCTATTTCTTCTGACAGTGTATTATCCTTTTAGAACATGTGCTGCTGGTTGTTATGGAAGTGGCTATCGTGAGATTTGGTTGAATAACTAAGGAAGTGAAAAAAAATTAATGAAATCTCATTCCTGATGTAAAACTACATTCCAGTTCTGAACTCTGCTGGCATGCTTTGGGAAGCAAGGAGCCAGCTTGGTCAGAAACTTAAACTGACCTTTAAAGGCAAAACATCTGTTGGGAGTCATGAGAAGCTCAGTCCGAGGGATTAAGGCAGCTGACCCACTGCCTCATGGAACCACAGGGTAGTCATGTAACCAGTTCCTGCTAGTAACTCAGATAAAGTCTATCAAGTACTGTAGTCTAGAGGAGACAGGGAGCTCAGAGGTTTCCCTTGAAACTATTTAACTACTATTCTACTGGGGAAAAAAAAAGGGCAAGAAACACCTATCTAGATTTTTATAAAAAGAAGAGACTGAAAATTTCCAAATTCTTTTTCCTTTCCACAGAAGACAACAGTGGGAAGCCCACTGCTTTCCTTCATATTCAAACATGGACAAACTACATTCTAAAACCTAAGTTCCTCACATAATTTACATAAGAAAACAGTAATTACTGATTCATAACAATTTTATTGGAACCATAGAATCATAGAATTTTAGGGGTTGGAATGGACCTTAGAGATCATCTAGCCCCAACCACCCCTGCCCTGGGCAGGGACACCTCCCACCAGCGCAGGTTGCTCAAGGCTTCATCCAACCTGGCTGTGAACACTGCCAGGGTTGGGGCAGCCGCAGCCTCCCTGGGCAACCTGTGCCAGTGTCTCACCACTCTCACAGGGAAAAACTGTTTCCTAATATCCAACCAGAACTTCTCCTTCAATTTGAACCCACTACCCCTTGTCCTATCACTGCAGTTCCTAATAATGAATCCCTCTCTGGCTCCCCTGTACCCCCCTACTATATTTTGGACTACTACAAATATTTTCAGGTATTTAAATATATCATGTTTAATGTATTTAAAGATAATTAAGTATTTAACTATACTTCTAAAAATAGAGCTCATAATTTTGAAATAAAAGAACCATTTGGTTAGGTAAATGTAACATAAAATGATACAATTCTGTCAAATGCCAGCCTTCTGCAATAAATACATCCTGAAGTTCTCCCAAAGTCTAAGGCCTCTGTGCAGCAGAATCACTGATTTCAACCAGAGGCCAACACTGCTCAACAACCTGAACCTACTGGAACTCTAGACCACTATTGTAAAACCACTGTATTGTCTACTGATGAGATACCTCTGAGGATAAAAGCAATGGAAAGAGGTCTTTCATTTACCTCATAATTTGGAGGTGAGTTCAAAGTGGAAAGTAACGTTTTTGCGAGTTTATATAATCAAATGCTTTCCAGGTCAGGCTAAGCAAGAGGTGCTCTAAGACAGAAAAACTGGATAGAGAGACAGATGGAGCCATGGATGAACTGTCGCTCTGCTGCTGTTATAAGCCAGATAGATCCGGCTCTAAAGAAAGCAAATAAAGGCTGGAGATTTACAGTAATAAAGTTACAACCGTAACACACAGATGTTTTCACACAAACCAAACAGACAACATGGGCATGACCCAGAAAATAAAAGCAGTTACTGCCAGAGCTTCAGGGAAATTCAGCCTAGCGTGTGTACTAAAGTTGTTCGATTCAAAACAAGAATGCACAAAAGGCTATTTCTGTCCAATGGCTCTGTAGAATTTCTCTGCCTTACAAAGCAAGAAACGTGTATAGAAAGCAAACTTAATTCCAGTGTTATGAAATTATTACCACCTAGTACAATACTGTTGCAATGGATGCACAAAACCCCTCTTGTAATACAGTAGTAGTGTTTTGGGGCACCTTTCAATGAGTGTCATTAAGCTGAGCTAGAACAGAAAGGGAAAAAATCAGAGGAGAGTGATAAATCACTCTTCACTCTTCAATTTGCTAAATTAGAAGCATTTCTCCTTTATGCTTCTGGATGACAGAAGTTACTGTAGTGGCATTGTTTATAGCTGCACAGCAGATTTGTAGCCAGAATTCTGCTTACACAAGTCATTGATTTTTGATTCAGCAGCAAAAGCGGGGAAAATAGAAAAGCAAGTAATTTTGGTGTTTGCATCTTGGGGGAGAAATATGTTTTCTTCAGCTAAAGCAAAGTACTGCTGCTGTTTTTTCTTTTTTTCTTTATTTTTTCCCCTTAAACAGCAGAACAAAAGGCATGAGTTAGTAAAACAGTGTGTTAACTGATTGTATCCTCTTTTTATTTCATAAGCCATTTAATTAGGACCCTCATCTTGGACTGGAAACCCCATGTTCAGATCCCTCCTCCTTCAGGTCAGACTTTGAATGGCATACCATAAAGTCTGTGTTCCCAGCAAGAGAAAAGAAAATACCAAACAGATGTTCATTAAGTAAAAACTTACATATTGCTTTTTACAACAGAACAGTAAAAATTCTATGATCATTTCACTAAAGACTGCATGATTGAACAAGGTTGTATAGGACCACCTCAATTTTAACACAGCTTTAACTGCTTCTGTAAGAATTGGCTTTACAATGCTAAGATACAGCATGACAGAGGCAACAAGGAAGCTGCAAAGAGCTCTATGCTAACCCTTCCAGACACATTAATAAAGTGCTAAAATAAGTAACTACAAAAACAATTAAACAAGGAAAAGCAGATAAACAATAGTAAATATAACAAATCCAGAGTATTTCTGAAATATTTAAACTCCTTTCCTCTTACCAATTCTGCCCTATCTGAACACTAGCTTTTCACATGTGACACTGCCACTGCCAAGCTTGTCCTGATTCTCTGTGCTCTTAAAGATGTGGCAAGACTGTCCTGGGGCAGCACCCAACTCAGCCTACAGTAAGTCTAACTAAGAAGGAACTTTTCCTGAATTTTTAAATGAAATAAGCCAAATAATATGTTCCACATGAGGAATGACCAGATTTTCACATGCCTAGCTGTGAACCCTAGTCCCTTCCTGTGGTTTCAGTCAGCACCAGAAAACTTAACAGATGAAACCTAATGACTGAATAATTTCCCTGCATTGTTTGAGAATTCAGGATATAACAAACACGTATTACCATAAAACAGACAAGCTGAGCTCAAAGTTCCAAGCACAGCATTTCAGAAATGACAGTCACTTAGGAGCATGTGCACTGACAAGTTCCATATGGGTTTGGATGTGCTATCCCACTTTGCAACATGGTATTCAGTCAGCTGAGATTTTCAGAGCAATGGTTGGTATCTGATGACAAATTCCATCCTAGTAAGAGGATTCCTTCCCTTCCATTTGCCAAACAACATTTAAAGAGATAGTGTTTCTGTAAACACCATTTACTTGGAGGTAATGCCACTGTCGCTGCAAATATTTTATCCCCAATTAGCTGAAAAGGACTCGGAAAGAAAAGCCACATTGTGTGGCTGACACTGCTCAGGAGCTGTGAGCAGCCTGTTTGCTGAGCCAGGGCAGCCTGGGCAGAAACATCTGGTCTGTTGAGGGATGCTACAACATGTTTACAAACTGGAGGCAGCTGAACCTCTTGCAAATGTTTTTTAAAATTAATTTGAAAACACCCATGTAGGCACTTTGTTCCTGCAGGCATTACCATCACTCCACTGGCTATGCTAATGGGGTTCCCCTGCTAGTAAAATACATCTAGGCGCCAGGCAGACAATTGCCCCATTTTCCAGCCTATTTAACAAGTTGAAAACATAACTCTACTCATTCTTTATTTCCTTGCTACAATAAACTTGGAGAAAAAGAGGGTGAAGCTTTCTGGGGGTAAGAATAATTTATTAGTTTTTTAAAACAAAACAACCAAACAAGCAGTTATCCTCCTTCACACTGCTACTACTCAAGAAAAATCCTACAACTGGTGAAATGGCCCTGACCCCATTTACAGGAAGCTGCCCTGTGAAATAATGAGTAACACAAACTGCTGAAGGTTCAGGAAAGCCAAAAAGCAGAAGGTCAGGAATTCAGCCACTCAGATATTTTACTAAAAAATAGATTAACTGATATTTAAAATAGAGAAGACAATAGTATTTTCTTCACGGCTCACAAATGTATAGCAGAACACTATGCATGTTATTACCAAGAGTTTTATTATTTAAAGCTTTTGGTATTCTGACAGCAACTTCAGATGTTTCAGGCTGCATCTCAAGGATTGAAGCACTCACATTTTTCCATCATATTATTACTAAACTGGAGCATCACATTTCCATACTTCTTCCCCTTCCAGTAAAAAAAAAACCAACAAAAACCCACGATGATTTGTGTCACAAATTCCACTCCAAAAACTAACAGGACTCCCCCCTGCCCCTACCACTGATCAAACATTTAGTAGACAGCTAGCTGACAAATCTACTTGTAACACTTCTCATAGCTGCTAAGAGATTACAAATGTAGATTTTTGCTGACACCACTGCTTTGAAATCAGAGATTTTCCTTCAGAAAACTTCATTTTCTCTTTCTCCGAACACCACAGATAAACCCTGACCACAAGCACAGTTGCTAAATCATAAAAGCTATTCAGTTGCTTAATTACTCATTTATTTGCACAATTAAAGAATTTAACACATTAAACTGAGCTGCAGAAGACCAAGGTCTAACCATACCTCTAATTTTCAAGACCAAATCTTTGTCTATATCAAATATCTGCCTCATCTCCAAACCAACTGATATAACCATCCAATCACCAACCTGGTAAAAAGAATCAATACTTTAATTTACCATAAAAGAAAAAACAAACATCCATGTGGAAAGTCCATTTATATTCATGTGAAAAATCACTACAAAGCACTTCTTACCCTCCTCTCAACCCAGGGAGGGAAAACTCTTCTGGAGAAATCATTGAGCTCTAAATGAATGTTCATGCTGGGTTGGTTAATAAGAGACATCCAAGAGTTGCCGAACCCTACTTAAAAATCCCCAAACTGAAAGCACTGAAAAACAGCATGCACAAAAAATACTGTTACATTTATTTACAGGATGCAAGCCAAAAATCTGAGTTAATGTGGTTGTGTTGCCTTAGCCAAGCAGGAATTCAGCAAGTATTGTGCTACAAAACAAAACGTAGGGGGTTAGGATAAAAAATTACTCCTCCTTTTACTGGAAGAGCCCTGAAAGTCATAGGAAGGAAGATTTTTAGTAGAAACATCACATACAACCTTTTCATCATAAAAGAGATTTTTATCTAGGCCAAACTGGGGAAAACAAGACAGTGATTTAGTCAGCCCTGCTGGCAATGGTATCTTAAGGTTATCTGTAATAACTCCCAGCTTGCCCAGGTAAAGGAACAGAACCCAACAGGACAGTCTTCAAAGTAAAGATTTTCTGAAGGATAGTTTTCCTCTGAGCAATTTTATGGTGCAGCTGTGAGCTTCTGTAAAAGATAAGAACCAATTTATTTCCTGAATATTCCAAAAGCAACACTTCCACAGTATCAACAGTGTTCTGGGCATCAGACTCTGGTAGGACTTTTGGCCAGGTTGCTTTGCACACCAACGAAGTCAGGGTTCAAAGGAAGCCATCAGCAGTGTGGTGGATTAGGTCCTACAGCTAGGAGTTGGAAATGGGAGTTTCCATCCCTCTTCTGACTTTCTGGCTCACAGGAAGCAGCCTCATAGCACCACAGCAGTGCTCTGCTTCCTGCCCCTCACACTCTGCCTAGAGCACAGGGACTGACTTTTCTCATGTGTTCCTGCAGCACCAAGAACTACAGAAAACACTAACATTCTCAACACTCTGACAGTGAAAATATAATCACAAACTACAGAAATAACATAAGAAGGACAAGGAACTGTTGGAGCAAGTCCAGAGGAGGCCACAAAGTTGATAAGAGGACTGGAGCATCTCCCCTATGGAGACAGGTTGAGGGAGTGAGGCCATACCTTGAATACTGTATACAGTTCCCTCAGTTCAGGAGGGACATTGAGG
>NW_008666229.1:0-870 GCF_000695815.1 Acanthisitta chloris | reverse complement strand
GTCCCATCCCTTCCTGGACTCCTGGATCCCTTCCTGGAATCAACCCATGGTGTCATTCCCACCTGGACTCCTGGACCCTTCCAGGATTCAATTCCATAGTCCCATCCCTTCCTGGACACCTGGAGCCTTCCTGGAATCAACCCCATGGTGTCATTCCCACCTGGACTCCTGGACCCTTCCAGGATTCAATTCCATAGTCCCATC
Organism: Acanthisitta chloris; assembly: GCF_000695815.1. Lineage (NCBI taxonomy): Eukaryota > Metazoa > Chordata > Aves > Passeriformes > Acanthisittidae > Acanthisitta > Acanthisitta chloris. Next base: position 666 of record NW_008666229.1, on the reverse strand, counting down.
CCTTCCTGGACACCTGGAGCCTTCCTGGAATCAACCCCATGGTGTCATTCCCACCTGGACTCCTGGACCCTTCCTGGAACTCCATCCCAGTGGCCTCGTTCCCAGTCTGGACTCTTGGATGCCTTCCCAGACACACTGACCCCCTGACCTCATTCCTGCCTGGACACCTGGAGCTCTTCCAGAGAAACCAACTCTCCACCCACCAGGACTCCTGGATCCCTTCCTGGAACTCCATCCCTGGGACCTCATTCCCAGCCTGGACACCTTAACCCCTTCCTGGACTCCATCTCCAGGACCTCATTCCCAAGGTGGACACCATCCCTGTGACCCTTCCCACAAAGTCCAACCCTTCAGCTCATCCTCATCCTCGTTTATTGTCCCTCCTGGGCAGGAAGAGACATAAATTACCAGGGTGGGAGAAGACAGGGGAGATGTGGTGGCTCTGGAGGGGGACACGGAACGGGAGGACACCGCGTTGGCAGAACACTGGGATTGGACAACACCATGTTGGGAGGACACCAAGGTGGGGCAACACCAAGGTGAAGAAGCTTTGAGGTGTCCACAGTCAGCAATAGTCTGAGTAATCTTCCTCCACGTAGTTGGCAGGGAACCATCCAACCTAGGAGGAGAAGGAGAAGGGGTTGGAGGAGGAGGAGAAGAGGTTGG
>NW_008666228.1:0-4486 GCF_000695815.1 Acanthisitta chloris | reverse complement strand
AAAAAAAAAAAAAACCTCCACAAAACTTCAAAATATCCTCTATTCTTTTGTGTTTTCTTAGCTGCCAGCAGAGATCTGTGGACATTATGCAGTATATAAAGACCATACATCTACCAGGACTCAGTGTATGATGTTAATGTTCCTAATGGGCAATGAAAGCTGCAAAGTGCGTGAGGATACAATTAGATTCATACATTAACATGAGTCAGAGAACAGTTTTTCCCCCGAGCAGTGATAGGTTCAGACATAGTTGAACAAATCTGCTGTAGGGACAGATGGAATGCCTATATTCAGAGGCTGCAGGACTAACCTGCACCCCCATTTACCACAAGTGGGTTTGTATTTTTTTTTTTCAAAAGAATTGTTTGGTGAATTGGAACAGACTTCCCCAACTGCAAACAGGTGGCATTTTTAATTGCAGTAAAATCATCTCCTTGCACTAGTACAGGGGAAAAAATAGGTGAATTAAATACTAGGGCTGATAAAAGCATTGGCAAATTCTTTGGAAATATCAGATAGTTCCACGGTGAAAAATAACCATAAACAGGCACCAGTCTCAGTACTACTAGAAACAGTGGCAAGACCTTCTTGACTCAGAAATAAGTGAAGTATCTTGATTTTTAATCTTGGCACCACATTGCTTGTACATAAGTGCATTTTTTCATATGTCTGCTGATAGGTGTTGGTAATCCTTTATCCCTGCTGGATCCAAACAACCACCTCCAGGGCATGCAAACATTAGGGACCCTCAGCCAGGAGGTTCTGAGTCCTTAGGTCTCTCTTAATTACCCTTCAGTGAGAAGAGAAAGTCCGAGATGGCTCCATTGATAGGGCATCCCTGCTAGCTGGGAGATGTGCTTCCAACACAGGCTTTCCCACAACTGGGATTATCCCACTTTCTCTCTGCTGAGATTGTGGGGAAACAGTCCATTACCAACTACAAGATGCTGGTGTGCTCTGATAACAGGGCCCACAGCAGCTGGAGCTACTCTGTTTCAGCCTTTTCCAACTGATTTGAAGCTCTAGAGAGTCTCTGTGAATTACCTGTGTTCAAAAAGTGAGCCAATAGCTGCAAACCCAAAATTCTGTACAGATTTTAGATAAGAAGTATTTTTCTATATCGTTTCATTTTGATGATATGTGGTACCCTACTTAGTGTCATCCCTGCTGTGGTGAGGCTCAAATGATGCTTAGGGTTTAGTTATTAACAACAGCATCCTCAGAAGGATTTTTGTCATTGATTGTCAATCTGTTGTAGATTTTGATCTTACTCTATACATGGTCTATAATATACAGTCTGTGCTACAACCTCTGAGCACAAGAAACTTAATACTATAATTATACATCTCTGGGGCTCAAATGCTCCATTAAGACTGATTTGTATAGTAGGTAGAGATTATCAAAGCAGAAGCAGGTGACAACTAATTTTCAGGAGCTTTTTTATTGCTGGCATATGCAATTAAAAGGATTCATCTGGAGAAGCAGAGCTGCTAAGGACCAAACAGATTTACTGACTCTACTCTACATGAGCAGAACAGAGATACAGAAATACTGCGTTAAATACTTTCAGCTGATTTACTGACTCTACTCTACATGAGCAGAAGAGAGATACAGAAATACTGCATTAAATACTTTCAGCTGACACTTTGCCTAACTTTTATTTTGATAGTCTTCAAATAACACTATTAGAAGCTTTTCAAATCTAGATTAACAAACTGACTTGTTAAAATCAGTTTTATGCCCAGTATGCTGAGGTTACTGTCCTCTCAGGAGAGATGGCAAAGGGTTCACGTGAGGCACTGCTGGTGCAGATCAAGGCTCCACACGCCGAGCAATGCTCCTCTATTATCAACATTATTACTTTTCAGTTGTCAGTCTTCCAGTTTAAGATCCACCAGACAGGAGTGAAAAGACTCTTCCCAATGGATAATGCTCTTCTCTGTCAGCGTGGAAATGCTGATGGCACAGCACTTGTTGTTATTCAGGTCTCCCACTATTGCCTCTATGTGACTGTGCAGCAGCATCTGTTAGAACCTCCCAACTCAGTGACAGAAAAATCTTAGGAAACTGATGATTTGAAAAGGAAAAAGAAATATCCTATTAGAGAGGCTGGGACAGAGATGCCACTTTTTTTTCCATGCCTTGTGCAGGTACAAGAAATGCTTCTCACTCTGCTTCTACCCCAATTGTTTTACTCACTGACTGTCGGTAGGATTTTGGCAAGGGTCAGTTGGATGGAGCATGCAGCATACTTCTGCATAGAGTGAAAACTTGTGGAAGCAAGACTTTGAGAGGAGATTAGCTTTATTCTTTGAGTGATAGTGAATAAGGGTCCACAGACACAGTCTTGTGTGCCCTCTGCCAATGGAAGCATTGACATCAAGTTCAGAAATTGAGTTTCCTAATGCAGTAATCAGACAGAAAATGCTTCAGCTGTCTCACTAACATCCCTGCTCTGAGTGCATTCATTTAGTTGCACTATTCAGCCCCCTGATACCATGCTTTCCACCCAGGAGATTCGTTGTGCTTCAGGGAAAGACCAGCCTGTGTCAGTGCATGGTGTCCCTTCCACTCTTCCTTCATGCCCATGAGCTGTGCTCAATTACAAATTGAAGCATGGAAGTGGACTGATGCCTCTATTTCCCAAACAGGGATTTAGCAGAGTCCTGAGAACTTCACTGTCTCTTTCTTGGATTATTACATTCTTCACATTCCAGGATAATCTCTTTTTATTTTTATTTTTTTTTAACCTGAAGATTTCACAAAATTGCCTCCTAGGAAAGCATTTAAAGCTGTCTAATGGCAGTCCAAGGTGATTACAGACCATAATGTTTTGTTGCACAAATAATGGATTAAGTTCCACCTGTAGGAGTTCATTTGACTTTTTTCTACTAAGAAACAACTTGTTCTGCTCCTGTCTGTATGGCAGATGTCAGCAATCTTTATTAGAGCATACCTAGAAGTACCTCCAGCAGGACTATGGCAACACTTGGCATCTATAACTGGGTGCAAACTGGGCAGATCACTGTATTTCTCCAATTTGCAGTTTCCATTGAGATGAGAAGCCTGAAGAAATACAACATTTCCAAACATGAAACATGCAAATACAAAATCCCAAACCTGTGATGGTGTTAGTCCACTTTTGGAGGTGGCAGGAGAGGAGACGTATGCCCAATGGACAATGTGGACTTGGAAGTTTGTCCCTGCCCCTTCTTGGGGCCAAGAGATCTGGGGGTCCTTGATGAACACTTCAGATTAGATAATTAAGGCCAAACAGAGAAGGCAAATATTATGAAGCAAATGGAGGAAGACAAAATTCCCAGTGTAGCCATTTTCACGTTGGATTCCCCATGTTGACCTTCAGGACAATGTAGTGAAAATAGGGTCTCAAAGGCAGAGTCAGAAAGAATGAAAATCACTAGTGGCAGGTAAAAATAGATCAAACTGAACTAAATAGTCATTTCCCACCTGGATTTCTCCTTGAAAATATTCACTTTTGAGGAAGCAAATGTCCCCCTCTGCAAGGCTACTGTCTGTGTGAAAGAAGGGAAATGACCTTTGGATGCAAATTTAACATGGACCAGAAAAAGCATCTCTCTTCCCCTGGGGTTTTCCAGTTTGAGATTCCAGAAAATAGGCAATATTTATATATTATTTTGCTCAGAATCTAGAAAAGCTAGAGATCTTGCCAGTAAAGACCAGCAACTACATGCAGTTGAGTCAATCCCTCCCTTCAAAACCTAAAAACTTGATTTACTTTTTTACCTTTTTACTTGACAATCCTTAGATATAAACGCAGAAGTTGTTTCTCTACTTCACTGGTAGGAGTATTCAAACTGAAGAGATTTAACTCCTGAGATAAAAGAATATGGTGGGGTTTTTTTTCTTCCTATTGGAGTCCCATCTCTCCCACAGCAAGTCTTTTGTAATCTGAAAGGAAAACCTTTCCTGTCACAACACCAGTAATGGATATTGCTCTCTCAATTACCCCTTGCTTCAGCCAGGAGAGCAACTGATGCGCATCGTGTTTATCCAGCTCACTGAAGTGCTTTCATTATCTAAGAAAAGAGGTTAATTAGTATTTAATCAATCTTTTCACAGGGTACAGTTTCCTCCTCTCCTATTTGCAATCCAAAAAGATGTCAACTTCCAAAGCCATAATGCCCTCTTGATAAATCAAGTGGCAGCTAATGAGGTCTGTGGTCCCAGGGAAGGAGGGTCGGGGCTACCTGTCACCAGCACAGCTATCACCTGCACTGCTCTCCCAGGAAGCACTTGTTGGGATGCCGGGAGCAATATGGGATGCAGGGAAGGGAATTGTCAGCTGTGGTGGTGGCTGTCTACAATCTGGATTGGAGTGTTAGTACGTGTGTGTGTGTCCAGTGCACATTTCATGCTAACCTAACTCGGAGGATTCACAAGAAAGATCTCACAGAAACTGTAGCCTCCAGAAGGAAACAGATGGAGTTTCTTTTTCTTTTCTTTT